>NW_015505992.1:66535-88815 GCF_001515645.1 Sinocyclocheilus grahami
GCTGAGAAAGCCATTCTTTGTGTTCTTTTTGAAGAATTTTCGGAGCCTGATGAAATCGGTATAAATATGTGTTTAATACTGCAAAATATGCTCAGTGTTACAGTCACTGCCCTTGCCGTCAAGAATAAAAGAGAACATCCCAATCGAGTGAAGGGATTTGTGGAAGCTGTGATTCCTAATTATTGTGACCCAACATTTGCCTCGCATTTCAGGATGAAAAGACAAACATTTCAGGTGAAGGATAATCCACTTTTTACCTCCGAGACTGTGTTATGATCTATATGGCCATATCATTTTTATTGTGAGTATCATTATTGCTGATCACTGTTTTTGTGCTATGTTATTGTAATATTTACCAATATATAATCACAGGAATATAGAAAAGTTTATGAAAGTGTCACTCCACAATAAAATTGCAAAATATATAAATATGTATAGTATTTTTATGTTACATTAATCAGTGTCTAGCACACCTTCCTAAGGAAAGGATATGGACCAGAAGACATTGCAATTACTAAATGATATTTAGACAGACATAAAGAAGTTCCAGATCTATACTTGTGCTCTTATTATTTCAGTTATTTTGCCTTTAACATAAATAAACATGTGCAAACAATATACTTGCTCTTATGAATTTATTTTGATGTTAATTACATTGTGTCAGCTGTCTCTTTAATACCGTGTGGTTTATATACATGTTGCTGCTGATTGGGCTGACATTTTTGACACACCCACCAAACAAGAGAAAACGTATCTCAAACCCCGTTGCACACGGTTTCCAGGAAACATGTAGTTCAAACCGGAAGCCGTAGCAAAACGTTGCACACCGGTTTGAGCTTGAACTTGCCCCAGCTGTCCCGACCTTCCGATACTGCATGACATTCGAAGCTTCAGACGTCATTAATCATGTGGTATTGTCATTTCGATACAAGCATCGGCACAGTGTATGATACAATAGTGCTTTGAAGACTGCGTCGGAGCATCGGAGCCTCGGTATCAATCGACCCATCACTAATTGTTTCTCATATGGACGTCTGTAAAATAAATTTACATATCACCTCAGTGATAAAACTCATGAATTCGGATGGCGATTTATTCACAGTGGAGGAGCGAGTTCTGTGATCCTACGAACCCGGGAACGCGCTGCTCACATGGCCAGTCACATGATTGTCTGCTGTAAATAAAATGAATTTTATTTACAAATGTATACTTATTATTGTGTAAAATGTATTATTATTATTCCAAGCATATTTTATAATATGTAATCCTATTTATTATTTGATTATTTAAATCTCCTGTTTAAAAATAGGAAAATAGACCGCTATAGTTATATATATATATATATAAAACGAGATATACGTATATCTGTTTATAATTCACATTTTAAAATTGTATTGCATACCTGCTGCTGCCATAATAAAGACCCATTTCGAATGTTTACGTGCTTTTCTTCTCTTTCTGCTCCCAGTCGCTGTGGTGGAGCAGTTATGAAATATAGTTCTTTTAAATACTTTCCAGCATTTCAGAAATAAATGTGTATGCAAATTACACTGAAGTACAATGTTACCTTACGGTGTTTGAGAGTGTTCAAATAAACACTAATCGATTTATCGATTTATTCTCCTAAACTCAGAGATGTGGATTCAGACGGCAATTAAATTACCACACGGCCTTGGTGTAAACAGTAGGCCTGGATGCGGACGGCATTAAAATCACCAACTACCCCCTGTAAATGGTGAAAATCACTTACTTCCCCCTCAGAAGCAATTACCATCCGAATAGGGCTTTAGTGTGCAATTAAATAATTTTCTCCATTATGAAATATTAAACAAATCGTTTAGTCTACATAGCCCTTTCAAGGTATAACAGATATTTGTGCTTAAAGTAATGCAATCATTTCTCTTCTAGTTTTGTTAGTCTATATGAATTATGGAGTGAGAGGGAAGCTGTCTTTAAGTTATTTTTGTTCCATTCTGCTCGTGTATAATTTAATCTGCTGGTTGCTGGTTGCACAACACAGAGTGCTCTCAGTCCAGGGGGCTCCCAAAGCCTAAGAGACAGCCAGAGTTGCAGGGCAAGCAAAAGGGACCCATCATTTCTAGCACCTCACCCTGTGGCATGAACTTCATCTCCAGGGCTGATCTGAGAGTTCACTTCACGTGCATTTCAACATGTCATTTGAGAAAACTATCGCCAGATACACACAGAAACTCAAAGGTCTTCACTACAACTCCCAAAATAAAAGTTTGGTTTAACTTGAAGAAATTATGACAGAAAAGAATGTAATTCTCAAAGTAATAAAAATAACACAGTTTATTAAAACATTATTTTTTAAGGAATATCAGACAATATCACAATTTTTCATCCATGTATTAATTTACAGTGTAAACCTCTGTTGTTTGCCAAAAATGAAAGGGACTGTTCAAATTCCGTTTGATTACATTTTAAAATAATAATAATAATAATAATAATAATCGTTTTCTACATTAATTTGATGACTACTGTGTGTGGGTTTTTTTTCGAATTACTATTCAAAACAAAATATTATGTAAACAAAACAACAAAGAGCAATCACACAAGGAGCAGAACTGTGACAGTACAGGATGGATTCTACATCTGTTAATGAATAGGCAGAGAACACAAAGAGCTTGGAGACGACTTCTGTGGCTGTGACAGGGGAAGCAGACAGCTCGGGAGGTTCCGTAGCAGAAGCGGACTCTGGGACATTCTTCTCAGCTATGGCAGAGTGTTTGGGAGTGGATGCCACTGCCTCAGTGCTGGAGGAGTCAGATCGGGAAGTGTTGCTCCACAGAGGACAATAGAAGGACCGCTGGGACCACTGGACCAGGGAGCATTATGACCACTTAGGACCTTAGGAGAAGATCCCTCCATAATGGTATCGGCCATGGGGCAGCTGATGACAGCTGCACTAAGTCTGGGAACCAAGTTTAGTTCTTCCAAAATGGGGCCACCAGGAGGACTGAGCAACCGACTTCCCTGGCCCGTCTGATGACCTGAGGAAGCAGGGCAATCACGGCGAAGGCGTACAGGCAAGAGCTGGGCCAATCGTGGACCAGCACGTCTCGCTGCATGGAGAAATAAGTTGGGCAGTGAGAAATAAGTCTTCTGAGGCAAAGAGGTCGACTTCTGCCCTCTCGAAAACAGACCAGATTTCCTGAACTGTCTGAGGATGTAGTGTCCATTCTCCTGGAGCTACATTGCCTCTGGACAGCATTTCTGTGCCAAGGTTCAGACTGCCCAGCACATGAACCGCTCTGATTGAGATGAGTTTGCTCTATGCCCAAAGTAGGATGCGTCGAGCCATCCTGTAAAGGGAATGTGACCTGAGACCACCTTCATGTTGCTGACCAGAATGTGGTGCCCCCTTAAGGCTGGCAGAAAGGTTTTCAGGGCCAGAAAAACCACCATCATCTCGAGGCAGTTGATATGAAGGCACCGCTCGAGGATTGACCAGGAGCCGAACACCGGATAGCCCTCTAAAAGGGCGCCCCAACCCTTGTTGGAGGCGTCCATCATAACTACCTCCCTCCTGGTTGGAACAGGCGAGAATCTGTCCAAGGGCCACAGCTTTGATACAGCGATGGGTCACCCTGACTTAAAACCGGCCCAGGCACCAGGCGTGGGACGGGACATGGGCTTTGAGCCAAAATTGACGAGGCCACATATGAAGCAGGCCTAGAGGAATCACAGAGGAGGCAACTGCCATTAGGCCGAGCATCCTCTGAAAAATCCTGAGGGGACGTGAAGTCCCTGGCTTGAAAGATGCTGCCAGTCGCTGAATAGCCAGGGACCATTCCGGCACAAGCCATGCCTGCATCTAGTCTATCACTGTCCCCAGAAAGACCGCTCACTGTCTGGGAGAAAAATTAATCTTGTACAGACTAATTTTCAACCTGAGGCGCTTCAGATGGCTGAGCAGCAGCGATCTGTGTGCGATTAGTTCCCGTTCTGATCTGGCTAAAACCAGCCAGTCGTCAAGGTACTTGAGGATGCAGATTCTGTCTCAGAGGAGAAAGAGCAGTGTCGATGCACTTTGTAAAAGGCCCCTCCCTTGACGCGAATCTCAAGAATGGTCTGTGGCAGAAGGTCATGTGGATGTGAAAGTATGCATATTTCAGATCCACTGTCAGAAACCAGTCCTCAGGACAAACCTGTGTGATGATCTGTTTCAAAGTTCTCTCATAAGAGAGTGATTCAGAAGTCTGAGATCTAGAATAGGTCTGAGCCCACCATCCTTCTTTGGCATGTAAGTAGCGACTGAAATGCCTGACTCGCTGTTCGCTAGAGGTACTGTTTCCACGGCACCTATTGCAAGCAATGTTTGTACTTCGGACCGAAGAACATGAGCTTCGTTGTCCCGTACAAGAGTGTGAATTATACCTCTGAAACATGGTGGCCTGCAAGCGAACTGGATGAAGTAACCTTGTAAAGTAAAGTAAAGTAAAAGTAAACTTGAAAGACAGTTATGGGCTGCCCAAGCCTTGAACCAGGTGGCAAGAGGTTCTAATTTTACAAATGGAAGTTCGCTGTACGAGGGCGGGGAATTTGCATTCACGAGAGTGAGGAGAGGAGAAATGCTTTTTTGTATGTGGGTCCACCATCAGCGGTAAAAGGATAAAACCGCTAGATGCAGACGTGGGGTGCTAATCCTCACTTGTAAAACACACTGGTGGATCAGTGTGTTGCAGGGAAAATGAAGCACGCAGGACTTATGTCGGCGTGAAATCACTCCAGCCCTATTTCTCAGCCCTGCGACTTCACAGTTTCATCCTCCGAGGCAACTGGGAGGGGAGAATGTGAGCGCGGGACGGATTGGGTCACCTTCATTGAAAAGAACGAACCGTGAGTGAAGCAGAGCGATATTCATGCTCTCATAATGAGAGTGATCCGCCAGTGAAGCGGGGACAGACTCGTGCTTCGCAGTGAAAGCAGCCTGTCTCACCGAGCACAGCCTCAGTGACGCACACACAAATATGAAGCTGTCAGCAATACAGAATCATTGGTGACAGCATTCTACTCCAATCCGCCTAGAAGGATTGAGCCGCTCGTTGTAATGAGGGACACTGATCCTTACGTGTAAAACACACCGGCGGATCAAAGTGGTTGGGGAGTGTGAACACGTGGGCTCTATGCCGGCGTGAGATCACACAACCTGTTTGCTCAGCTTCACGACTCACCATTTCTTTCTCTGAGCTCACTGAGCGAGGAGAAACAAGGGTGATGCCTTCACTGAAGAAGGCTGTCAGCGAGCGGAGAAGAGTGAAATTCATGCTCTCAGTGAGAGAATTCTGTCTCAGTGAGCACGCAGACCCTTCTGTGCCACACTCGCAGCGCAACATTTGAAACAATGTTGCTAGGAAATTTGCTCTTTTAGCACAGTTGTACAAATACCATAATTAAACTATAGTTAGTGTAGTGGTGTAGTGTGTGTAGTTTGTTTTTATTTATTTTTATATAACAGGCTAAATGTATTTATTATTAATGAATTAATTTTAATAGTAAAACCATATGGTTCATTTTTTGTTAACGGAAGTTGTAAAAGTAAGTTACCCAGCTTACATAACCTTTCACAGTTACAGTAATTTTGTATTTCGTCGGCTTAAATAACATAAAAAAGCTAAGGAATCGTATTATCAGGATGTTAAAATAAACAAAAATCTCACCTTTCAGAGCATACATTAATAAGGATGGCCCAGCCATGTTCGTCACTTACCAGATTTCCGTTGTGGTCTGTTCATATTTGCAGCGCGTTTCTGTTTTTATTTGTGTTGTGAGAATTTGCAACGCGTTTCTGTATTTGGTTGTGTTGTGAGAATTTGAAGCGTGTTTCTATATTTGGTTGTGAGAATTTGTAGCACGTATGCTGTAAAATTGATGAAGATGTTTTCTTAATTTGCAGGTGTTTTTTTCATTTGCAGTGCGTTGAGCTCTCTCGGCCACTGTAGTTTTCCCTATTTCATTAACAAAAATGGTTTCAAGCAAAGCCACAGCACTACCATTGTGTTTCTCTGAGCAGCATGCAGTAGTTATTCCAAATACTTTTAATTCAATATGATACTGATACTTTTTGTTACAATTTTAACTATACTGATCATTTCTTAAATGGGTATGTTATTTTTCAAAATAATATTCTATTTAAAAAATAATAAAAATCCTTCCATTTAAATCCAAATCACATCTACATAACATACTGGACATTAATAACAAATTTATCACAAAAGCATATATGAGCAGAATTAATACTCTTTCTACCAATAATGTAAAAATAATATTGTATTTTACAGAAATGTTGTGATTAAGTAATAATAATTTATTATAATATAAATATAAATAAAATAAAATTCATCATTGCATCTTGTATATTTTTCTACAGGTGAAAAGTAGCACCACACCTTTCTGCCGTTCTCTCCATCTATCTCAGTTTATTGCAGAAGTGCATAGGCACAGGGTTAAGTCCAGAGTAATGTTAAATGCAGCCTAATAACTGCACACATCACAAACCCATCTTTTAAGGCAAATGCTATATGTGGGTGTCATGTCATAGAATGTTTTTATTAAATTTTGTTGAATGTTAAATACAACTTCAGTCGTATTAAAACTATTTTAAGTTAATTAGAACACTGTAATTTCCACAGTTATTCAAACTGTCACTGTCACTGACTAAGATTTAAGTATGTAAAAGCTGATAGAACAAATATTGCTTCAGAATAAATTGTTTACTCCACCAAAAATCTAAGTGATGCAGTTATTTTGCAGAGATATTTTGTATGGAATATTGTCTGCTGACATGAAAAGTTCACTGTATATCATAGTAATAAATACCATTTATTACAGCATTGATATTTTGTTTTCTTTTTAATTTATACTCATTAAATATTACATATGAATGCAATAAAATGTGTATTTCCATTACAGGTTTAGGTCTTAAATTTCATATAAGGTGGTATTAAAAAGGTCTTAAAAAGTCTTAAATTTAACTTGTTCAAGTCTGCAGAAACCCTGAGAGAGGTTTTCCGCTGCTCGCTCACTCATGCGGCATAAGCAGGCCCTGTCTCAGTGCAGCGGTCAGTCGAATAAAGAGCACAGAGACGTTCCTGGCCGCTCGCTGTGACGTGATGTGCCTCGGCCACTTGCTTACTCACATAGCATGCTCCCCATGTCAAAGTGGTGATCTGACATGTATAGTAAAGGCATCCCACTTCCCCTGTGATGCAGTATAGGTAGCCCTGCCTCGTATAAGTACAAAATGCTCTGCCCGCTTGCTGTTTTCTCAACGACTATACCATTATTTTCAGTGTTCTTCCTCTATGGCCAGTGCTTTCAATGACTGTTTTCTACCCCAGCCTCAGCCTCTTGCACTGAGCCTGAGCCAGCTATGGATCTAGTAAGCTCAGTCAGGAAGTGGCGGGTTACACATACAAAGTACAGGCTGACCCGTTACAACTGTGTTATAAGCTATAAAATGCCTCAGTGTTTCAAGTGCACTATTAATGCTTACTATGTTCAGATAGTCCATATCAGGAGTGTTTCTGTATTTGCTTCAGAGGCACAGCAAACCGCTTTGCAGTCCCTATGATTGAGCAAACATTTCTGTGTACATACATGGAATGTGTGATCATGACCCCTCTTAAATGAGTGGAGCTTGCATGCTGAACAATCTGGATGAATGACTGTTCAAGTTTAATTCAGAGAGTATGTTTAACCATCACAGACTCCTGCTATCAACCAGCCAGAATACCCTTCTTAGTTGTGCTGTTTTTTCATATGGGTCCTGTTGATGTGTAGAGTACGGAACCTTGGCATTACTGTTATATTAGCAATTGCTGGTGACCACCAAGGTGAAGCAAACAGAGCTGAGAGCCACCACGGTGGAGCAGGTGAACTGTAACACGGAGCACAGAGATGTTAGAAACAGCCTCTGTGGCCATAACTGGACAGGCAGAGAGTTCAGGGATGATCTCCGTGGTCGCTACATCGCAGGCAGAGAATTCACGAATAACATCTGTGGTCACTACATGAGGCAGAGTTCAGGAACGGCCTCTTTTGCCATGACAGAGCAGGCTGAAGGTTCAGGGACTGCCTCTGTTGCCGTGACAGTACAGACAAGGGTTTATAGAGAGCCTCAGTGGCCGTGACAGGACAGGCAGAGGGTTCAGAGACGGCCTCCTTGGACGTGACAGGACGGACAGTGGGTTCAGAGACAGCCTCCTACTTTGGAGGAACTGTAGGGGATACTGCCCCCTGAGGAGGAGCATTAGTGGATGCCGCCACCTCTGGAGGAGCTGTAGAAGTGTGTGCGGCCCACAAGATGGCATCAGCCATCAGGGGCAGTGCAGCTGACAGAAGGAGGACCGAAAGACTTGAGAGCGCTGAGGCCGCGGGGATGCTGGCCACTTGCACCGACATCAATGGTGGATCCGTCACATTGGAAATAAAACATCTCAAATACCTTGGGACTGCCTTGGTAGCTTCAGGTGCAACGTTCATGAGAGCCGGAAACACTGGTGTGATGTTCATGACGGCTGAAGACTTTGACTTGGCGGCCATGATGGCTGAGGGCCCTGGCGTGGTGGCCATGACGGCTGAGGACCCTGGCATGGTGGCCATGTCGTGAAGCAGTTCTGGCATGGTGACCATGACAGGATGAGGCGCTGGAATGGCAGCCATGATGGGATGAGACTTGGGAATGGCAGACATGTCGTGAAGAGGCTCTGGAGTGGCAGCCATGACAGGACGAGGCTCTGTAGTGGAGGCCATGACACGAAGCTCTGGAATGGTGGCTATGTTGAGATCCAACTCCACCTTCCCTACAGTGAAGGAGGATCCCCAAAACTGCAGAACAATGTCAATATACTGTATGTGTCAGGGCCCAACTGGGATCTTCCTCTGGCAACTTTAGTCTAATGTCCACATCTAGTCAACATAAAAGTCCTAAACACAAGACAGGGGAACACATCTGTTTGAATATCTGTCATGAAACTTTTTTTTTTATGAGAGGTAACATTTAAATCAGGAGCGGTTCTAGGATTTTATCCACAGTGGGGCTGAGCCCTCAGACAGACCATTAGATACAAAGATAAAAATTGCCTAAATAAACGTTTAGTGATTGTGAAAAACATAATTATCTCACTAATGAGTTGATTTAAAAAAGTGCCTTATGTGTTTAAATTATTGTATACGTTTTTACTTGAGTGTTGATTGTTATATCTAAAAATAAATAGCAATTGAATTTAATAGTTTAGACTCTTGTTAATTGTTGTTAATTTTAACTTTTAATATTATAGTAATATACCAAGTGATGAGGTTCCTGGCATATTATACAGTAGCTGAGAGATTGTTTTGTTTTTTGACATGTACTTCACCTGAAAAAATATTAAAACAAACTGATATTGAATCAAATTGAGATTAAAATCTAATCTAATCAAAAGCTTGTGAATATGAATCAATTCATGAAATGTGTCAGTATCCAGCCCTAATTTTTATGTGCACAAGGAGACATAATGTGGCATTAGGGCCCACACAGAGATCTGATCTCACCAGAGTCAGTCTGACCACAAGGCTATGTGGTTGAACTATTCCATTAATTAATATTGACGCAAATTACACCAGTTTCCGGTCTTAGGGGGTAATAATAAATAATAATAATAAAATAAAAAAAAATCTACTTGATTGAAAAAGCAAAAGTTTAGCCAAAGCCAAAGTCAAAATTCAGCAGCCAGCTAATCAATTATTCATTGTCTTGAAACTTTCAATATGCATGCAGGATGGCTGAATGAAACGGTGTACTGGACTAGAATCTAAATTCCTGTTTTAATAATTGACTATGCCTGGGGTTTTTCTAATGTTCAAGAAATATTTTCTGCCATCGTGAACTTGAAAATCTTTTTTTTTAACTCCTGCTAGACCATTTGTCCAATTAATTAGAAAAAAGTAAAGACTTCAAACATTATCAAAATAATTTTAAATAAAATGGTGTTTGACCTGTTTGAGACCAACACAACTGTATGCATAGCATACACAAGATCCATTTTTGTAGATATGGCTTGTTTGCTAATGTTCTCCACACATGTGTTTGAACCGCCAATGATGCATATAAATGTACATGCCTCTCCTCAAGGTCACTATAACACACAAATATTTCCCATTCTGAATAAATGCTGTGATTGGTGAGTTAAGCAAAGTGTTATTTTAGGGAATGAGTGTCCACCCTTCTCTCTGGTTTCCACAGCCAAGGTCACCCATGCCAGGCTTTGCCGTCCTGCAATTAACGGTCTTGTCAATGTGTGACAAAAGCCATTAAGATTTAGGTAGATAGTACAGCTGGAAATGCTGAGGATCACACTTTTTATTACCTTGACCAGATGGCTTTGCGGCACAGGGACTTAATACATGTGTAGTATGTTTGTGTGTGTGGAACAGTTATGTTGACTTCCTTTATGTCATTCTAACAATGAAACAATAAAGCAATACAGGATCTACCATCACTTCAAATTATCTGTGAAATTTTTGTAAGGTTTAAAACATTGAAGCCCTTGTTCAGCTCATTGAATCCATTTTAACACTCTCTCCCTCTTTGCCCCTTTAGCCAGAAGACTTTGAGGCTGTTCATTCCCACACCTTCAAGGCTAAGACCTTTAAAAAGGCCAAGAGTTGTGCAGTATGCAAGCAGGCTTTGACGAAGGAGGGCCTGGTCTGCAAAGGTCAGTACTGCCATTAGAACAGATTCTATTAGGTTACTAATACGTTGGCGATATACAGTACTAGGCTTCAGCACCTCTCCTTGTATATCTCATCAAAAATGGTCTGTGTTAATTATATCTGGTTATCCAAGCCTGAATTTGTATATTTGATATAAAGTTTTTCTTTAAAAAATGTGAAACAAAACACCCATATTTTCTGTTAAATTTAATTATCTGTGCACAAACTATTAGCCATGCAAATGTAAAGTTACATTAGGCTGCTGTTTTACCCTACCTAGGAACTAGTGTAAAAAAAAGCCTTTTTGGATGGCAGACAAACAAGATTGAAGTGGGGTAGCTACTGGAGCTTGACCAAAACACCACAGAGCTTGACTAACTCACATCTATTACTCTTTTGTTCCTTCCATCATCGCACTGTCCTAGCCTGTTTACTCTTTTTTTCTATTAATTGACAACATTTGTGATACAGTGAAATTCACTAAAATTGATGCATAACAGAGCTTCAAACACAGCAGAACACCTAGAAACATCTGGGGCCAGATTTACTAAACATTGCAATCCTATAAAAGTGACAATGGGATTGGAATATTCTACTAACAATGTGAAAGTCTACTAACAATGTGAAAATTGAAGAATACAGACACAGCCAGTGCATTTCAATAATGACGAATAATGGAATCTAGGAAGAGCAGCGCAAATTAGCTTATGGTCCCAAATGAGCAGAGCCGATGATAATCATGTGCATGTAATGTAACAACACAGGTGCAAAATTGGTTAAGACATACTTCTTTTTGGCCATTAGATAATGGTGCAAATACCAGTAAGCTGACAACCTCAATCTTAGTAAATCACCTAATACTCTCCATCCATAAATTTTCATTTAAAAGGGAAACTCCTAGAAATGCATATGCAATAAGGTCAGCTGCAAAAACCATTGTGGGTATGCCTTTTCATTGCTAATGTTTCATTGCATGTTTTTACTAAATCCGAAATAAAGTTACCAAATAAAGTTTAACGCCAAGAGTTGTTAGTAAATCTGGTCCCTGCAGCATTAATGTAATGTACAGCATTTTTAAAGAAATTATTTTGAAACCAACAAAACAACAAATCTTTCAGGGATTAAATCTATTGTTGTTAAATTAATTTCTTTTCATAAAAATTTGCAAACAGAGGTTTTCTTACAGTATATGAGAAGATACCAAACTCCATGGTTTTAACACTGGAGAAAGCATAACAGCATAACGGTCAACTTGGATAATGTGTCAGATTTGCCTTGACATCATTGAATCACTGTTTGTGGATAACTTAGAAGTAGTGCCATAAACTGAATTGTTCATCACTTCTCTTATAAAACTTTTTTTTTTCTTGTAAAGTCCATATATAGCTCACTCCAAAATAAATATTTGTGAAACATTGAAGTTTAGCGGACAGGCTGTCAGTTCATTAAATAATAAGCTGTTTCTTTACAAAAGTTGTTTGCTCAGCATACTGATTCTTTCCTCAACATTAGGAATAGGCATGAGAACCTGCACACTCAAGTACTCAGAAGTGACAGCAATGATCAATCATGAAAATGAAAACAATCATGAAAACACTTTGATAGTGAAAATAGTTTGTCATGCCAATCGATCATATACTGTACATCACATTATGGTAAACACTTGTAATATAAAATTGTAAATTATTTGTGCTTTAATTGCCTGTGTTTTAGCACATTGAGTGCATCTCTCAACTGTCTGCTCTACCCTCAAGTCTTCTCGAAATGACAAAAGTACTTTCGGGGGATCTGGCGAAAGAACAGAGAATGGATTGCCTTTGGTAACTCTACACTCTCATGCTCTTCCATCGTCGACCAGCAAAGAACCGCGTCAACAATGCGATTCGACACCTGCTACTTCCATTGAAAGACTTTCACCACCAAACCCCTAGGGAAGTGCCTCACCTGTTAGTCAGGTTTCCTAGGGAATGGGCCGAACTACCTCCAGTGTAAACCGGTGGGGCTACTGAGAGAGTGGGGAGCTATAGTGCCTCTCTGAGTTACTCTCTACAATATTCTTATAGTTCTATGCCTGTAGGAATAATATTCTAGCAAGGAAACGTAGATGCATGTACACTTTCAGCTAAAGTGAAGGGAGGATAGAGAGGAAAGGAAAGGACGTGACGTGTGGCGTCTCATACTTGGAATTTGTGCTCTGCATTTAACCCATCCAAGTGCACACAGACAGCAGTGAACAAACCCGGGGCAGTGGGCAGCCAATGGTATTGAGGGTGGAGAGAGTGCTGGATATTCACTCCCCCCACCAACAATCACTGCTGGACCTGAGCCTCGAACCCGCGACCTTCGATTTACAAATCCGACTCGCTATCCATTAGGCCGCAGACTGAGAGTCAGCCATTAATGCAACTATGTCCACTTTTTATACTCTGTCATTCCATTACTCATCATGAACCATTAGAAAATGTGTTAACATAGTCCCACTATGTCCACACTATTTCCTCCAGGTACTGTATATACTGAAGGGGCAACAGATGAGGAAGTGGGATGCATGTGGCAGTAATGCACACTCTCTTCATCTGTACATTTGTATGTGATAACAGGGAAGCACATTGATACTACCTCAGTACTTCTTGTACTAGAGAAGGGTAACATATAGACCAGTGGGCCAAGCTCAGTCTTCCTATTCTGTAAGTGAAGTGACATGTGGCCTGGTATGGTGACTTCTGCATTTATCCCATCCAAAGTGCACACACACCGTGAACACCCGGGGAGCAGTCTTGCTCAAGGGCACCTCAGTCATGGTATTGAAGGTGGGAGAGAGTGCTGTACATTCACTCCCCCCACCTACAATCCCTGCTGGTACGAGACTCGAACCCACAACCTTTGGGTTATGAGTCCGACTCGCTAACCATTAGACCACGACTTCCCCATGTATTCCCTCATGTATCGCAAGGGAAGTACTTCTATCTTTATGAATGTGAATATATAGGAAATACATCTCCCTTCGCACTCCAAATAATGGAGAAGGTGACAGGTGAGGTAGTTGGACGTGAGTGGCAATTAATTAATTAATGGAAAGAAAACTATTTGCTCAACTGTCCCTTCACCCATCCTTAAGCCCCCTCTCCCTCCTGGGTAAATGGTCTAAGTTGACTCAGAGTGTCATTAACTCAGGCTACTGTGCTTACATACTGCATTTATTATATCTTAAGAATTCTGTTTTCAATTTTTCATCTTATCGCTGAGGGGTGTTTCTCCCTCTGGGTCTGTGAGAATGTTTTCCCTTCTCTGGCCAGGTGTGACCCTCGGGTCATGAGATCCTGAAAAACCAATGGGTCTTTTATGTTTTTACATCTGACTGGAAGATTTCTTTGTTCTGGTCTGGATATATAAGTGAAATGGCAAAACACTATTTTGGGATTCTGTAACCAGAAAACCCCCACACTGTGTATCTCTGGAGCTCTGCACTGGAACTCTCCCATGCAGCTGTGTGTTTCTCTGTCAGGTATGCATTTCTTTGTATTTTCAAATGTGTTATTGTGTTAAACATGTTGTGCTCATAGAACACACATTATAGTTGTTTGAGCTACTACATGTACATACAGACTAGTTGAGTTTATTCTTAAAACACATGATTGCTTTTTACTGTAAGTGTTATATAAAACACTTAGGTAAAAGGTTGTAGATGCTATCTGTCTTGTGTAAAATTAAAATAACTAATACTGAAATTGTTCAGAAATTTCAAATCACATGTGTGACCACGTCAAATTTGTTTGTCTCCTGTTTGGAACACTTGGGTATTTCCCATATAGCTACAGTAATCCATGTACAGGAGCATAGAATTGGCTGCAATGTGATTCACAATTGCATTATCCTTTCTGAATTGGCTTCTAATTGTTTTATTATGTAATTAGCATGATACATTTTTATCTGACAAATAAAATGTTATATTTGTTTTATTCTGAACTCTCCTGAAATCATTATGATTAGTAGATCATGTGGAGGCTGATGTTACCTCAAATCTTAGAACAAAAAATTGTAGGTTGTTAGGTCACTTCAATACAAATTGCTGAGCAAGCAGTAGGCGGCTATCTGAAAGGTATAGGTTAACCTTGCACCCTCTGACTAAGTTCGGATTGGCGAGTTTGTGATTGTGAGATCCATGTAAGGCCAACGTGAGACTCAAATGCGACATCAGGTCCTAATGAATAATTTATCAAATATCTAAATTTATGAATAACCATTATTTGTGATCAGTTTTTAATTAGAAATACAGTCTAAATTTAATGATCACTTGAAAATTCAGTGGTGTATAAAGTACCTGAAAGCCATACTCAAGTAAAAGTACAGATATCTTACCAGAAAATTACTTTGGTAGAAGTTGAAGTCACTGTTTAGAATATTACTTGAGTAAAAGTCTTAAAGTATGTGATATTTATTGTACTTAAGTACGAAAAGTATTTTTTAATCTTAAACATACTTAAGTATTAAAAAGTAAAAATACAAGTAAATGCAAAATGGAAAATGTATCTGTTTAATGTATCTCAGAGGGGACATGGATGCATTTAACCTGCAGTTACAGATGCATAAATAATGTTTTGTTTTTAACATAAAACATTGAATACTGATATTTGAAATTATTTCAAACATGAAAAAATAGTAGAAATGTGAAATTAAAACTGCCAGTAGGTGTCAGCAAGTGACTGTTAATGAGTGAGTCATTGAGATTCAACTGATTCATTCAAAAAGCTGATTCATTCAATAAGTAAACACCGTCCATTGCTCAGAGACTGTGACCTTTGGAACTATTTTCGTTGGCAAAATTGAGCAAAAACAAGAAATATTTTTTTCTAAAATGTAAGTCACTTATTGCTTTACTGAACTTGTATAAAATGATTATTAAATGTGTTATCATGCTGATATCTGCAGAAAAACGGTACTCTTTGCGTGATATAGATTGTTAACTATATTAAATTATATAAATATAAAAAGCATACAGAAGCAATTTTGCCATCTACAATTTAGAATGCCTGGAATTTTGAGTTTAAATAGACTAATAAATCAACGTGCTTGCACTCTGTGTGTGTGATTTGGTGATAGGTATAGCCTACTTGATAATGTCAGGTTGCACATCATTACAACAACACTTACCATATTATCACAGACGATGCTGTATCGCACGCCCCAGACTCGAATTGAGTGGGAAATGATTCATCCGCAGTTGTGCGCGCAGTTGTGCGCGCACTTGTTTGCACATGAGTAAAGTTGTTTTTAGGAGTCTAACTTGCAAACGCCAGACCACTGATTCGTCAAACTTGCTTTCCTGCAGTCAGTGTTCTTCTGACTTCTGACTATTTTGTAGTAAGTAACGAATATGCTTGTCTCAGAGTAAAAGTATACATTTTAATTGGGAAATGTAGTGGAGTAAAAGCAAAAGTTGGCTGAAATATAAAAACTCAAGTAAAGTACAGATACTCCCAAAAAATACTTAAGTACTGTAACAAAGTATTATTACTTCGTTACATTACACCACTGTGAAAATTGGAGTCAGATTAAACATGGAGCTAGACTAAAATTGAAACTAAATCCTGATAAATTTAGTGAACTTTTCAGAAGCACAAATATAAATACCTTCACGCATTTTAACTTCGCCCACAGCATTGAATTCATAATGTAATATGGAATTACAGAGGGAACTACCTATGAGCTTCCAAAGGGGGCGACAGATAAAGGAGTGTGTCGGAAGTGGCAGTACGTGGGAGAGGAGCATTTATGAACCGCATGGAAATGCTCAAGTCTGGAGCATTCCTCTTTCTCTCCCGACCAGTCTAACTTATGTCTAACAGTGGCATGGGTCATAATGTCCAATGAATCCTCATACGCGGATGCAAGGGAGGAAGCAGTCTCACTGGATACATCCACCTCATCTCCCATCACAACTAACTCCTCAGAGCTAGAGTGGGTCAAAAATCATGCTCTCTGCCGGATCAGTAGAGGCAGCCAATTGACGTTCACAAAGAGCTTGATTGACAGGAAATCTGACCAATCATAATGCCGAATCTGCCATTTTGTCCGACAAACAAATCAGATAGGAGGGTAAATTAACGTTGATGGACTTTAAACTTGAAAAGTTGTGTGTATTGATGTCTTTCCACGGTTGAAATAAAATGATGTTCATTCATTCATTTCATGCTTTAGGTAAATATGAAAAGACGAGAGGTTCACGTGTCGCTTGAACTGAGGCAATACAGCAATCTGTCACGACACATTAAAGAGCCACAAAACAGTATTTATTGTTTGAATTTTTTTTTAAATTACTAAATTTGAAAGCTGAGACCTTGTTTCATACCAGAAGTAACCTGCTCTGTCAGTCGGTGTGTTGTCAGTTTCCTCTTTGCTCCGCAATGTATTTTTCTCTGTGTGAGAACATGAGACTTGTCGGACATAGCAACAGTAACTAAGGAGGGCAGGTTTTTGCGAAGGGTCAGTTGCATTTCCGTATCCATAATGAGAGCATCTGAGCTAGCAATTGAAGACTGAGAAAGGGTGGTAGTGGAGGTGGGAGTGGAGCATTGAAGTTCCACATTGAAAGGGAACAAACACATTCCAATAATGTTTATTTTTCAAAAATATTGACCATGTATTATTAATAATTTAGCAGTGTTATTTTTCTTGTCATATTTGTTAACAGTATGCTGGAACATTTTACAAAAGTTAACAAAAATAAACATCTCTAATTGGCATCCAGTAAAAAAGCAGCCTTGTCAGAACCAGTAATCTTGTGGGCAAAATTCATGAACACTGTCACTCTTCGAATTAAAGTCCTGGCTTGTGGTCTTTTACCTTGTGATCCCATACCCCTCTCTCTACCACCCTGTTTCTTGTCAGTTCTCTATACTGAATAAATACCAAAAATAAATCTTAAAAAAAAAATCTGCCTCATCTCCTTGTCAGTGTACCACTATGTCTGTAACACAGAGGCAGTGGCGTTAGGATCCATGTGCAGCTTTATTAGATCACAAGGCAGGTCATACAGGCATAAATCGTCAACAGGTGTCAGACACAATGAAGGCAGGGCAGAATCGTAAACAGAGTTTGTTATAAGGGTCGAGGCAGGCGGCAGACAAACAATGGCAAGAATCAACAAGGCATCAGTCCAGATAATAAACAGGGAATCAACACAGGGAAACCGCTCAGAAATGTCTGCTAGGCAAAACAAGACTTCGCAAGGAGAGCAGGGATGGCACAGTATACTGTAAATAGACCGGGTAGATGGGGAACACCTGTGCAGGTGATTAGTCTCTGGCAAGGTGCATAGTGGGAATTGGATTCCGAGGGGATATTAGTACTCTGGTGATGGTTCCCTCTGGTGGTGATCGGAGGGAGCCACAGAGGCTGAATTTGTGACAATGTCATGCTTTTTGTGTTTATCCTCAAGGCTCCCCTTATGGGGACTGACTCTGCTACAAGTACTCTGCTACTATTTGCATATTATAGTAATCTGGATATGCCAAATGCAGCATTTATCAAATAGTTATTCAAATTCATTGCATTTACATAATTATATCCAACATTGTGTTAGGTCATGCAGAGGCTGAATTTGTGACAATGTCATGCTTTTTGTGTTTATCCTCAAGGCTCCCCTTATGGGGACTGACTCTGCTACAAGTACTCTGCTACTATTTGCATATTATAGTAATCTGGATATGCCAAATGCAGCATTTATCAAATAGTTATTAAAATTCATTGCATTTACATAATTATATCCAACATTGTGTTAGGTCATATAAATGCCTGAAACTTTTTATGGGTTATAAGGTAACCATTAGGTTACCCTCTTTTTTTGAGTCATTATTTATTTATTTATTTATTTATTTTCTACCAAAATATAAATGAAAAATATTGGCACATTTTTTCCCATTATTTCACTATGCATGTAAACACCATTACCAGCATTCTGGCATCTTATTCAGTGTGTATTCAATTTCATGTATTGTCATTTATACTTATATCAGTGTCGTTTGGAGGGCAGTGTTTTAGAAACTTTCCTTTATTTCTGTGTAGTATTAAAAGTGCACATAGTAATTTTGTACTTATAATAGTACTTAAGTTTGAAAGTTTAAAATTGTGTACTCTCAAATGAGTTAAAGGTTCCAGTCACATCTGAAGCCTATTGAAAGCAGATTTATTTTATGTGGAGCAGATCACCTTTAGGGGCTGATATCATGATCACATAACCAGCCAAACATTGTCCACTTTTTTTTTTTTTTGGCAATTCCCATTACTGGATTCTTTCTCTCCTGGAATAACCATGAAGAACCATGGCTAAATAGCACATATAATAGTTCAAATAGTGCATTTCTACAATGGCATGGTACAGTTTCTTTTTTCTTCAGTAGTAACACCATACAAAAAAAAGAATGATTATTATATATATAAATTACATATGTACATTCAGTCTAATGCTACATGACACAAGCTGATAAGTCCTTGACTTCTATTAACCAATCAATTTGTTATTATTATATTATAATATATATATATATATTATTATATTATATTATTATATTATTTATTATATTATAATATAATAAATATTATATTATACAGGGCCGTTTCTAGCCATTTTGACGCCCTAGGCGAAATCCAAATTGCCCCCACCCAAATAAATTTTATTATAATTTTTATTATTTTGATTTGAATACGTTTAGATATTATCAATGACTAGTTTTGGTCTTTATCTGTTTTCTGTTTTTGTTTTTTTATTGTTTTGTTGTTGTTGTTGTTGTTTGAAACGTTGATTTAAAGTGTCCGTTTTTTGTTGTTGTTGTGTTTTTTTTCATTATTTCAGTCAAAACTATAAAATACTTTGTTACCCCAAACTACATAAAAAAGCTTGATCAGTCACATAAAAGTAATTAGACTCTTCCTCTTTAAATGATGCAACGCTCTGCCCACTATGTGCATAGTGCATAATGGGTGCATAATGCTCCCATTAAGCGCTGTTAGAAGTGAATGAACTAATTCAGCATTTCAACACTTCTGTAAGTATGCGTTAAATTCAACAAAGCGGTTTAATAAAGGATGTATTGATCTTGTGAATTAGCAAATTTTACTATACCAATATTTATTAATTGGCCATTAAAATTTTACATATGAATATTACACAACACACTGATCTTTTAACAATGCATTTGCGTAAAAAACGCACACCTTTTGGACCAATTTTGCAGCATGATTTCTCGACTGCCACAAATATTCACTTTGTGTGTACGTTTTACTGTACCAATATTTTAAATTGGCCTTTGAACTTAGCTTTATTGCATGGTAAAAAAAAAAAAAAGTGTTACTTTGCTAAAGCACTGACAGAACCCATTGATCTAATGGTGTTGCTGAGTGCTCCAAATGCAAACTTTGCATGCAACAATCCGGCAACAATTGGTAGCACTCTGATCCAATGTCATACAGGCATTGTCAGATTGACTGTACTCTAGCCTAATGATGTTGGGGGATCCAGTGGGGGCGGCAAACATATTTCAGGGTAACCGTACCACTTTTTATCACAACCCTGCAAAAATTTAGTGCCGGTAAGTGCGCTCATTGGCGCCCCCTCCTGCTGGTGGCCCCCTAGGCGTCACATCACATCACATTTTGTTTGTTTGTTTATTTATTGATTGTTATAAAATTCTACATGGTGCTGCTGATAAGTCTTTGACCTTAACCTGCTAGCTAGTCACAATAAATACTCCATGGTGTGAGCTGACTGGTCCTTTATCCTGGTCCTTTATCTGTCAGCCATTTTTTTCTATTTTTCACTCTTTTCACTCTCACATTCAACAGTTTTGTCTTGGATAGTCATTTGATGGTAAGCTGGTCTCACTGCAGCTTGTTATGGGAGTTCTTTATCCAATACCTTCTTCCATCCCAGCACCACCTGTCTAGATCTGCTTTGGGAAATTTGGGTACTGTATGTCTATTTGTTCAACCACAGAAGTGTGTTATATGCTCACTGCAGCATATCTGTGTATGATGTGACATAGCTTTAGCTGTTAGGATATAGGCCGTAGCGTATAGGCACTCAGTCTCAGAGGCCCTCATTCTGTTTGATCTCTCACAGACAACCAGAATTCATACAACCACAATTGCTGTGTGTACATTAATGAGGAAAAAAAATTAACTTAAATGATTTTAGCAAATGGCTGCAATATAACAAAGAGTGAAAAATTTAAGGGGGTCTGAATACTTTCCGTACCCACTGTATATGGGCACATGCCCATTCAAACAGTTAATAGGAGAATACTTACTTTTACTTACTTTTACTTTTAGTCATTTAGCAGATGCTTTTATCCAAAGCGACTTACAAATAAGAAAAAGTAATTAAAACTAATAGCTAAAACTCTATAAATACTATATATATACACATTTAATAAAAATGACAAATGCATACAACAACATTTCAAAACTAAACATTTAAATGAAAACAAAAAAATAAAGCTAAAAACAATTCAAAATATTAATGATTCTAACATTAATGAGTCTTTCCATTTTGTATGTTGAAGTACTGAAATAACTCAAATTAAATAAAACTAAAACTTAATAAAAAACCTATATAGACATAATAAAAAAAACTAATACAATTACAACAAACTAAAATAGATAACTATTACAAATCAAACTACATTAGTTTATCAGTAATCCTAAAAAAATAACACTGAGCCAAACATACATGGTAAAATAACAACAACTTACTGACACATAGTAAGAAATGGTTATAAAAAACTGAAACAGAAGTGAAAAAAAGTAGTAGGAAAGAGGAGAAATAAAAAGCGATACTTATCCTTTGCCGGTGTCCCTGCCCGGTGGAGTCGCACGGTAGAGTCGATGGTCTTTACACTCTTCGGTCTTACCACGACCGCAGCTGCGACCGCTTCCGCGGTAAACTAAGCTTCTTTTTATTCGTTTAACAAAACTCAAATTGAATTCAGGTGGACACACTTTCCTGTTTATCAGAACAAATGGCCAAGTAAAGTGCACGACACTGACAAGGTACGCGATACAGTACGAGACCAAACGCGATTTCAGCAGGTCTCCACACAGTAAACAAAACAAGCGTTTTTACTTCATTCTCATCTAACCCATGCAGGTAATGACTGTATGAGCTCAACACGTTTTGTTCTTACAGCAAAATAATTTTTTCCTCCCTTCCTTTACATTTGGAAATCAAGTGCCCAGGATCCAGACAATGACAGCAACCCTGTCTGTCTCCTGGACATGCAGCAGATTTGCCATTTGATTTGAAGTGAGCGCAAATTTTCAATGAACAGGAAAAAACATATAGAAGCAGCTTTTTTAGGTATTCACCTTTTTTTAAAATCCTTGAACAAGACTAACTCCCAAAGGTTTCAGTCTTGCTATAAAGACACTAAAGTAAAGTACATCTAAGTAAGCACCCACTTCAGTTTCCCTGAAGGGAGACACAAGTTTCATGTACTTACTAATGTTAGATGCAGAATCAGTTGAGCGAGGAACAGCCTAACCTGTGTACTATGTGTGTGTATATA
>NW_015505992.1:89438-109136 GCF_001515645.1 Sinocyclocheilus grahami
TATATATATATATATATATATATATATATATAGCTTGACTGCTCAAAATGTCATTGGCCAGTGAATGTTACTCCTTTATTAGGGCTTTAGTATTGTTCAGAGAAAGTTATTTCCCATAGCATCAGCTTTTGACACAATGTCGAGTGAATCGAAATTGAAATTGAAAGGGAACTACATCATCAGTCAATTTCTTCTGTCAGTTTCCAGTTCATAATTTTACAGATGTTTTCTGTGACTTTACCTCATTAGGCTTAACAGTCTTTTGGGGTGAAGTCTCTCGACACTGTGTCTTCAGACAATGTGTCCTCAGACAACGTGCCTTTGTCAGTAGGCCCATCATCCTTTGAGTGAAATTTCCCCAAATATTTTCCCATGTCTTCTCATCACTGATTCATCACCCAGCATTACTTTGTATGACAGTGGATCAGTCAAATTCTTTATGTCCAGGAATTAAATTATTATCATAGCTGGAATTTCTGGCAACTACTGGATCTCCATCATTGAAACTGCATATCTTAGCCTTTCATCATGTTTCTATTTCTTTTGCTGACTTTTGGTGTAAAGTCGGGATGTATGGAATCCAAAGAGCATCACAGCACACACTTTATTGTTTCTTGTTGCAAACTATGCTCCATCTATGTCGTGACCTAATGGTTAGAGAGTTGGACTCGTAACCCAAAGGTTGCGGGTTCGAGTCTCATACCGGCAGGGATTGTAGGTGGGGGGAGTGAATGTACAGCGCTCTCTCCCATCTTCAATACTACGACTGAGGTGCCCTTGAGCAAGGCACCGAACCCCCAACTGCTCCCCGGGCGCTGCAGCACTGCTCCGGGTGTGTGTTCACGGTGTGTGTTTGTTCACTGCTGTGTGTGCGCACTTTGGATGGGATAAATGCAGAGCACTAATTCCAAGTATGGGTAACCATACTTGGTCACATGTCACGTCACTCACTTAATCTAGTTCTTGTGGCCAACATCTCTGCACCATCGCTCTCATTCTGTATATAATCTTACTGAGTCTGTGCCCTCACTTGATGATAATGGACACATCTCTGTTCTCCAGGAAGAGCATTCTCCACTATTCTGTGTTTTCTTTCTTTGGCAATGGAAGGTGATTCAGGACATTAGCATTTCCATATTTTTTTCCTTGCCATGCAGATGATATTGTACTCTTATGCTTGCAGTGATACTGCTCATCCTTGAATTGTAGGAATAGCCTTAATTAACAAAAAAGGACAGTAAGAATTTATGTGCTGTGACGTTTGTGAACTTCCAGCCAAAGATGTACTGTACTTAAAGCTACACTATGTAACTTTTGGCCCTCTATTGGTTAAGGCATAAAACTAAAAGTTACTTGCGGTGAACCATTATTTTGGTAATAACATGAGTTGTGCTTCAGCTCTGTTTTATAAAAACTACTTAAATGTCCTGAACTTTGGCCTAATCCTGGCTTAATTTAAGCCCTGTCTGTGAAACCAGGCCTAAAAGTTTTGAGGCGGTAGGTAATTAAGGTCACAATTACATTAGTTTAGGACAGTGGTTCCTAATCCTTGTCCATGTAGTGGCAAACCACGTGTAACCATGTGTCCCCCTAAATGTGTCTGAGAACTTACCTATGAGAACAGATACCTTGGTGGAGTGTGGGGAAACATCTCATGGCAAGAACTGCCAAATCTGGTGCAGTCCATGAGGATGAGATGTACTGTAGTACTTAAACAAGTTTTAAAATGAACCACTCATTACCATATCACTCATTATCATATATTGAACATTAAAAAAAAACATTACATAGTGCAGCTTTAAGGAAACAATGTACTCCAAATGCAACCACGAGTCCTTTCTTGTCTAACTGTGTGCAGTTTCTTGATTTAATGTATATTACATAAAACCTTTGTTGCATTGCTGTCTTGTGTGAAGAAACTAGATCTAACCCATCCCCATGTGAGGTCTCTTTTTGGGAGTCATAGTGGACTAAGACTTCTGCTGACTAATTAATTTCTTTTGACTGCTGAAATGCATTCTCTTGTGTTCAACACTCCATTTCCACTTAGCCTCTTTGCCCAACAGCTTGTGAACAGGACTGTGGACAAATTTTGGCAGAACCTTCAGCTCTGTGAGACACTGGAATGCATTGGTGCATTCTGTTTTACTCTTGCCCTGGATGCGAACCCGCAGCATTCACCTTGTGTCCTATGAACACTGCTTCCATTCCCGTGAAAGTGCTCCTCGCTTTAGTCATAGTCCTGCTCTTTGCAGTCTTGTCAGTAATGTGGCAAGTGTCCGAAGATGCTCATGGTCACATAGGCCAGGTCAACATGTAGTCTCCACTTAGTCTAACTAAATTGTCAGGCTTTAGTACAGGTACTATGGGTGATGCCCATTCTGAGTTATTCATTGGCTCTATTATTACAGTTTGTTCTGAATTATGTATTGTTAGTAACGCATTCTTCTCACTTCATTTGTGAGTCTCTTTGCTGTTTCTTTTGTATGAGATGTGCTCTTTGCACTTTTCTTGTTTCTCTGTCTTGTGCACTGACCCCCCTTTTGCAGCCTCCCATGTTGACAATTTTGATATGCATATGTTGGGCCTGTAAATCCCTCACCTTTTTGTTGGTTGTCTCCATTGTTATTTTTCTTACAATAAATGTGTGCTCATTGTTGTCATCACTTAAGACCAGCCTCTCTCAGTGCATTTCTATTGATTTGTCTCTTGTAGCCCTGTTTTAATTTCTTTCTTTCTTTTCCTGGACTTAACATATTTATCCTTATACTTTCCATCTTAAGTCTAACTGAACAAAATTGATTTCCATCTTGCTGCAACACTAATATTTATTTGACTGACTGTTGAATGGCACCATACTGCCTATAATGCTAGCGATCTTCTTTCCCTTGCTTAACAGTTTGACTTCACTGTTTAACACATAATTTTTAACACATAGACTTGGGATAATCCACACTTAATTTTTCAGTTCTAGAGACTTCAGTCTTGCCCCCCCCCCCCCTGTTTCTTTTAGTCAGGGTGTGAAGCTATCCCTTGCAAAAATATAGTGTTTGGCAAACTCCTGTGGCAATCACATATTTTCATATGAGCTTTGTGGCTAAAAGTTTGCAGCAAATTTGCAGCAGACAGTTGTGGCAAGCCTGTGGTGAACATGCAGTACAGGTGCTTCTACTTTTTTGATGCAAATTCAAGGTATTTTTTGTGCCATTGGATTATATATTCAAACCTTCAATTATCTCTTGACATAAATACATATTCTAATACAGTACAAATCTCAACATTGTGTGCGGTATTTCTAAAAATATTTATCTTCAACATATAGAAAGTGACAAATAAATGTACACAAAAACATTAACTCAACTGATTTAACAAATTCGACTGATCAATATTAAATATTATGAATATTTAAATTATATATAATTTGATTAATATATAATTTAAATATACATATATATTATTATATACATATATATTAACCATTTAATACTATAAATTCATTCATTTGCTTGTTTTCTATTCACATATCCTGTTAAGCATGACTACTCCCCTACAGGTATAAGTTCACTTCTTTGTTGAAATCCACATCTTTCATTTTCAGATTATCTGAAAATGAACTGAAAAAGAGAGTGAAACTAAACTGTATCATGGAGTGACACAGAACATTAGGCATGTGTGATTCATTTCATTGCTCAGACTTTATTCATTTTAACTTAAATGCTGTTGATGTCTTGCCATACAGATCACATGATTCTTAAAGTCCCTCCATGAGTTTGTGAATGGTGAAGCCTGGGCCTTCATGCTGGAACCTCTCAAGAGTTGTTACAAGCCATGTTTTTAAGACTGCCAATGACTTCAGTATCAGGGGCAGGCTTCATTCTCTTTCAGGATCAACTGGTAAATAAATGAGTTTCTAAACAATCTATATATACAGCTGATACAGAATATGAGCATGGATATTCATCTAATCACATCTAACATCATCAGCAGGCAGCATATTTACAGACATTAAAATAAAAGCCTCACTACTTCTACATCAAAGTAAATATAAAGTATAGGAAAGAAAAGATGGACACAGATTAAATATGATTCAAGAGTTAACTGACTGCCATCAGCCATGGTCAGAATTATTGGCACCTTTGATAAATATAATCAAAAAAGGCTGTGTATCTGTATTGTTTATCCTTTTGATCTTTCATAAAAAAACACACACACAAAAATTAACAAGTAATTCAATAAGTAAAAAAAATTAAGGGGGGGGGGGTGTCACATTATGAAATCAATGTTTTCTCTAATACACGATGGCCACAATTATTGGTACCCCTAGACATTTTTATTAGTAAAAAATCTCTGAAGTATATTCCCATTTATATTTACAATGTTTAGCACACCATGGTGACTGCATCAGGACAATGATCCAAAACAAACATCATCAAAATTTATCAAAATCAATCAAAATTAAAGTTCTGCCATGGCCATCTCAGTTCCCTGACCTAAACTTAAGAGTAGAGTATATCAACATGGACTTGGGAAACTGAAATATTTGGAGAGAATCTGTATAGAGGAGTGGTCTCTGATCTTTTGTCAGGTGTTCTGCAAACTCATCAGGCATTATAGAAAAAGTTGTAATCTTGGGAAAAGAAGGTTGCAAAAATACAGTATTGAATAAAAAAGGTTAATTGTGGCCAGTGTGTGTTAGGGAAACACATTTATTTCATACTGTTTTACTTCAAATGAAAGTTTAGTTTTTTGTGAATTCTTTGAATGAACGATCAATGTGATTAACAATTCAGATTTATTATCACAGGCTTCTTTGTTCATATTTACCAAGGGTGCATAGACAGACAGACAGACAGACAGACAGACAGACAGACAGATAGATAGATAGATAGATAGATAGATAGATAGATAGATAGATAGATAGATAGATAGATAGATAGATAGATAGATAGATAGATAGATAGATAGATAGATAGCTTTTTTCTTAACAAATTTGCTTTTGAAAAAAATCACTTACATGATTCATGTAGATCTGAAGAACTGTCACATTACCAGAAATTCAGTCATATCTATTGGCATTATGACATAAATTTCATGCTATTTTCATATTTTTGTCATTTATATATTTTGTTATGAAGTAAAAGTACCTCACTTCAGAGAAGCTCACTGCTTTTAGGTTGCTGCAAATTTGCCGCAAATTACCAATAAATTAGCAAAGAAATGTTTTTGCAAGGGACATGCTATTTACACTGTAAATAGTCTTACAGTCTAAATAGTGGTAGATACTGTTTGCACGAAACATACATAGCAACAAATAGCATCTTGTTTGCATTAAGTACAAATAGTTACATGCTATTCACATAAAGTGTAAATAGGAGTAATGGGATATTTGTACTCAGCGCAAATATTGGGCAAAGATAAATTAGCCATGGGTACTTACACCTGGCTACTACAACACAGAGATCAGATTATCCTTACAAAGACCTTTTATAGAGTGGATTGGTACATTAAAAATAAATGACTGTATATTGAACCTTGAATTTAACAGATCTATGATTACATTTAATGTATTTTCTTCTTTCCTTTTCCTGCAGCGTGCAAGTTGTCCTGCCATAAGAAATGTGAGGTAAAGGTAAATCATGGATTTTTCCCCTTCTCTTTCTTTCTTTCTTTCTTTTCTCAAAGAAGAATGTCTTAGTATTCTCTATCTAGCTGTGTATCATGTTAGATTTTGACATGAAGGATTTTATATATGCTTTTTATTTCAATGACCTTCACTGACCTCTGTGTGTACATGTGTGTTAGAATCACACTTGAATACATGGTCTACTTTTTATCCAGGGTTAGGAAACCCTGCTCCGGAGCACAACTTCCGCAGGGTTAACCACTCATTGAGATGCCAAATGTGAAACAATGCCGTGTCAGAATGTTACACCTAGATGCTTGGCAACAGACATCCCATGAGAAATTAAACAGCATGTGTCTCGTATCACAAGCTGTGTACAGTCACAGAAGTTGTATGTTGTAAAACAGCCATGAAGGATTGATGTGCCGACATTTTTACTCAAGATAAGCCAGTTATTTAAATTACTCGCACAATGTATTTATCCAATCATTGTTGCTGATACTGCAGACATGTAAATAACTTTAACCCAGAGTTTAAGGATGAGCACTGTTTTAGTTCAGTTGGTCTGGTCTTATCAGTGTTACATGTAAGCGACATTATTTTAGTTACCTGTGTGATCAATTAAAGACTTCTGGAATCGGAATCTGCCTCTGCTCATTTTTGATTGCTGGACTTTACAAAGCCACAAGTCCCAGTTGTCTGGGGAGGGCCCTTGAGGGAGCTTTGCCGAATTTCATGTGGATCACCACTCACTGCCGGTCCCGACGACGATGACACCAGCCCCACTCCCAAACCAGATCCAAGCCACAAACCATTGGACTGTGAGGAGCAGCAGCGTGAGCCTACCTCAGACAGAGAACCTGACTTCACTATGATGTATGAGTCAGCGCCAGTGGGACCGACGGAGCGGAACATCACCTCATAGCCAGAGTTAAGCATATCTGAGCAGGTGTGCGAGCCGGCTGTATCGTCCATCGCTGTGGGAGTTCTTGTGGTTTACGAGGGAATGGAAGTGAGCCCCGCCCACACTCCTGCTACTGAGAGTGAGTTTCTGAGTACTCTATGTTCTGTCATTTTGATGTTTAGAGAGGATGATTCCCTGCCCTAATTACTGCCACCCAAATCGGACTGCTCTTCTTCTGTCTCGCTGGTCCCGCCTAGCCTCCCTCTCCCGCCTCCTCTCCAAATCTCAAACTGTGTGTCTACCCAAGTCATGTCATTTTGTGTCAGTCCCTCTGTTCCTCCTCAGTCTCTTCTCCAGCCCTCAGCCACTCCTGCAACCCAGTCCGCACTGTCTCACATTAGCCCCTCAGTTTTTCCTCAGGCTCCTCTCAGTGGCACGGCAACACCTCGGGCTTGCTGTGAGCCAGCTCCTCCTGGGCGTGGGGATCCCTTGGCTCTGTCTCCGGCATCAGATCCCGTCATTTTACATAGGACTGACTCCTCCATCTCCACTCCTTCCTCCCTCAACCCCAGCAGCGATCATCAGGCTTTCAGCTCTGGCTGGGCTCCATTGGACCATCAGTTCCACATGGATCAGACATCTCCTCAAAAATGCCACAGACTTGTGGGCTGTTTGCTGCTCTCTGGCCCTCCACCCCTATGGCTCCATTTGGCTCTGCCCTTCCTTAGGCTCCACCTCTGCCCTCGGGTACTCCAGCTCCACTTCAGCCCTCTGGTATCTCGGTTCTATCTTGGGTTGTCAACACTCTGTCATGGCCTCCGGGACCTTCAGTGTCACTCTGTTCCTTTGACTCTTTGTCTGCACTGAGGGCTCCTTCTCCATCTGGGAAAAGTTAATATTTTAATGTTTGCAGATTTGGCCGCATTATGTTCCATTGTAAATACCTAAATTAATAAAATGACTTATTTTATATTTATTTAGTAGGAAAAGGTGATACGAGTTGAAATTCATTTATGATAATCAGCATAATGCCACAAGTGCTGTTGATTGAGTTTAAGTTGTATTGAACTCGGGATAATCCTTGGCGAGTTACACTGTCTAAACTGTATATCAGTGAGTGCATGTAATTATTTATTTACTTATTTTTGCTGCAATAATTTATAATTTTGTGGGTTTTATCAACATTTTTATTAAAAAAATTAGCTTGCTAGCAAACTAGCTGGCTTCAGTGTTGGTTGAGTTGGTGCTATTAAAGACATTTCAGACAGACTGACCTTTTTAAATGTTTGTGAAGTGTTGTTGCATAAAAATCTGTTTTGAGTCTGAGTGATATCTGTTTGGGCAGTGCTTTTGACATAAGGCCCAGTGGCATTTTAACTGAGGCCTTTAAGTGAGGCATTTAAGACATTTAAGTGAAATATACTGAGACATTTTACTCTTGGTTGTTTTCAGACATTATTAATATATGCATGCTAGCATGTAAAAAAAAAAAAAAAAAAAAAAAAATTAATTAACATTCCTGTTTTTTGAAAGCTAGGGCATTAAGGTGAAATAGTGAAATATACTGAGACATTTTACTCTTGGTTGTTTTCAGACATTATTAATATATGCATTCTAGCATGAAAAAAAAAAAAAAAAAAAGAATAATTAATTAACATTCCTGTTTCTTGAAAGCTAGGGCATGGCACTAGCAAGGGCAAGGTCATTGATTCAATTCCCAGCAAAGGCATGAACTTATAAAAAACATGCACCTTGAATGCTTTTCGCGTTGGATAAAAGTATATGCCAAATACATAAATTTAATGTAAATGAAGAAGACAAATCAATAATAACAGGCACAGATTGTTTTAATAATCAGACATGAATAATAATCTATTCACAATAAAAGAGGAGTACAAAAATTAAAAACATATTCACCAAAAAAGTTCCTTAAATATCTTTGAAGGAATGTGAACTAGGCAGAAGTGTCCCATGCAGTTAGAGGACGAAAGTGAATGTGCAAATGCATGATGTCATCTGTACCCCGTTTTAATTGTACTACCCTTCTTCTTGAAAACAGTCAAATCTTTGGAGTAGCTATGTATTAAAAATGTACAAACTTTGCATAGAGAATAGAAGAAAATACATATCATGTAATCATAACACTGATAGGTTTAGTGTAAATGTTGAGGTCTGTAAACATATAGATCAACCTAATATTTATCTTCAACTGCTAGATAAAAAAGGATGTAGTATGAAGTCAAACTGTATGGGGCCCCACTACGGTTCATCGTCACATGCACCACTGAGTATGACAAGGTCATAAATATTGGTCAGCATTTGTTGTGTACATAGGAAGAGAGCGAAAGAGGGGTACGAATATATTCTTTATCAGACAGATTGTTCTACATGGAAAAGGGAGCAGTGTCACCAGGAATATGGACATGTTTTAGAAATCCTTGAAAATGAACATTTGAGAGATTAATATTATAGGTTTGGGTAGATGTAAAATGTTTGTATTCTGAACGTGTTCTTTTCTTGATACTCAAGAGACATTTTGTTTTAAGGCAATAAAATATTTTAATATCTAGTGTGTTTTATTGTTATGTCTTTGTTTTTAATAAATTGCTAATATAATGTGTTATTTGCTGTGTTAATTTGTATTTATTGCTCTTTTTTCAATGAATTGTTTAAAGTGGAGCAGACTTGTATCTAGTAAAAACAGATTGGAAGAATAAGGCTTTTGTAAACTTTCAGAAAGGAAACAGACTCTGGAAACACAGTGCTTTTTATAGGACACCCTAGAGATCCAGATGCTATTGAATTTTTTTTTAAAGAGTAAATCTGTCATTTACTCACTGTCATGTCATTATCAACCTATATGCCAATATATTTCAGGTTCATCAGATGGAATGCAAAAGGAAATTTTTTTGAAGAATTACAGCTCTTCCATAAAGGTCCATAAAAGTTGTCCATACAATCATCCACTAGAGCCAAAGCTTGTGTAATGTATTATGAGAGGAACATATTGAAATTTAAGCAGAAAATCTTCCCTTCTGCTGCAGCTGTCAAATAGTATTGGCATTCAACATATTTGAACTGGATCGAGTTACGACACACACACAAAATCCATCAATGATATATAAAAAAAATAAATAAATTTAACACAGTTATGAATCAGCGAAAGGGAAAACTACCATCATTTAACAACTTAAACTTCCCTTTTCCTTTGCTTCCTGTCACTCATTCAGTGTTGTACCAATAAAGGCAAAAAATTACTTTAAAAATTCATGGATGTCAGTATATCCTAGGCCAGTATTTTCAAACCAGGAGGAGCCACAATGTGGGGCTTTTGTCATTGGGTATCAGGCTGCATGGTTGTATTAAGCAGGTGGTTGAAAACCGGCCAGCCTCTGTCTAGGAGTTGTAGACTTGTCACGACCCAATGTCCATTCAGATGATTCCCTCACTCAGATCTATATGTTGGAGTTGTGTGGTCAAGGATGTAATCTGCTTGCCATGCGCTCCTGAGCATTCAAAACTGTGGGAATCAACTCTTTGCTTTAGCATATTATCTGCATGAGAAGTGCCCTCCAGGAGATGTTTTTCCAATGGCCTTCTCTGGGATAATATTTACCTCAGTCCCCATGATCCCAAGCCTGTGCTGCCTCTGCCATTGCCACTGCCTCCACTTGTTCATTCATGGATAATGGGTTCCTATATCTTACCTATGTGACCACGGGAATGAGCACATGAGTTTGCCTACTGTCACTGAGGTGGAGCAGATTCCAGGTGCATTTCCTAGTCACTACCTGCCAAGAGAGAAGTTATTACTCATCTTACTGGTCATTCACCGTGGGTTATAACTCCCTCCTGTGATTATGCAGATTGTTTACAGGTGCTTCCAGTAATGCAGCTCCTCAGACAGATGTTCCATACTTGTGTTCAAAAGTCTAAATAAATATGTGCAACAACAATTTTCTTTGGTAAAGACAACTATTATGTGCCGTCCACATGTGCTGTAACTTCTAGAAAAGGGACTTCTAGGGACATCTAATTTATTTTAAATGAACTGCAAACTTCCATTGACAATACGACTTGACGTGTGCAGTAACTTCAGAAAGTTGATAAAAGTTTAATTTCATGCAATTGAAGAGCAACTTTTGAGTGACAACCAATGAGTGAAGACTGTGACAGTGGAGCTCACATGTCACCCATCTTAAATGCAGGCAAGACAGCACTGAGAAGTTTCGGAGCAATTTCAATGGTCTATATGATTTTTCTGTAACCACATACATGGATAAAATGGTGTGTGGAAAAGAAACTGTTGGCAGTCTTAGTGAGTTTGATTCATGCATTGATAGTTTATACTGATGATTAATTGAGGCAATGAGCAGTTTAGCACTCCTGCAGTTCATCTTAAAACACTTTCCCCTGCCTGATGTTCGTTATTAGAGACAAGCATACGGATTACAGTATTTGTCAAACTTAAATGACATGTTAGAAATGGGCACTATTTTAATAAAGTGTTTGTTTTAGTTGAGCAAATTAACCTGCTAGATAAGCAGCTTCAGCTCACACAGCGCAAGTGGATCAGTCCCCAACTTTATTGACTATGATTATATTATTTGAAGCAAATGTATTCTTTTAGAATTTTGTACTTTGAAATATATTATTAGTGCATTATGAGTGCACAAGATTAATATCTTAAAAATCTTGATGCACATTTTTTATATTTTATTATTGTTGATGAAATAAAACCCATCATTACAAACATTTGTCTGTGTCATAGTTCAACAAGCGAGGTTAAACACAAAAGAAGATACAATATTTTGAAGAATGTTGGAAACCAAACAATTGACAATAGCCATAGACTTCCGTAGTGTTTTTTGCCCTCCATACTGTGGAATTCAATGTCAACTGTTTTGGATACCAACATTCTTTAAAATATAATCTTCTTTGGAACAACTTGAGTAAATAATGACAGAATTTTCGTTTTTGGGTGAACTAGCATGTGATCGCACATTGTTATTCTCATTCATAAAATAAAAAAATAATGTTGTTGTCTTTGTAGTGTTTAATATTTCTTTTAAGTAGATTTGTATACTGTACATGCAGGCTTTGCTGATCAGCACTGCTCATCAGGTTAAGCAATTACAGATTGAGAAAATGTTTCCCGCACACTACAAACGGCGTGTCAGTTTCCCACACACCACAAACAATGTGGAGCATACTGATTAGAAAAATATATAACTGGTATAAATCAAAATGGTCAACACTGGTGACCCCTATGGCACATTAATTAATACATTTAAAAAATAATGTGAACCCTTCCTGATTTACCTGGATTCCATAAAGTAGTCATATAAAAAATGACAAAAATATCATTCAAAGTTGAAAAAAAAAGCAATAATCTATTTTATTTGTGCAGCAAATCGAGAGTTGTGAGATTAACAAAACTGGAGAAGAACCAGCACTTCAGCCTGTATAGTCTGACCCTGGTGCAGTTCATAGATGTCAGTTCTATATAGTACAACACATATTGTTTACAATTCTTTGTTATATGAAGAATATGCTGAGGAATCGTGTATTCTCAGAAAGACGCAGAAGTAAATACAATGTCTTATTCATTAAATATCAAGGCATTTATATGTGAATACTTACATCACTTCTATACCTTCTGTAGATCTATTCTTTATAGGATTATTTACAAGACTCCCTTCTACTTCAAACCTCTACTACCATAGCTTGTTCAAAGTCATACATCAATCCCTTTTTATAGGTAGTTTATATCTAGAGTGGGTAAGTGACCAGGAAACGCAATACACAAAAATAATTGTGAAAACCACCCAGCTCTGCAAACGGTATTTTGGTTTTCAATAGTTTTGCTTAAACCTTCTTTGTGGTGCAAGCCTCTAGATTATAGTCAATGAGATGAGACTGGCGCTTTTTGTCAGAGCCTCCTTGTCCTATAAGAACACTCACAAATTTTGTTTGTTGACTTTGCTGTTCACAAGAACGTTCTCATGATGGGGGCAAGAAGCTCAGGTAAATCTAAAGGGTTCAAATACATTTTGTAGTATTGTGGTATATTTGTGGCCCTACAGGACCGAAATTGGACACATATGATGTTAAATGTTGAATTACCCTTGTATATCTGTGTAACTGAATTTTTTATTTACAGTAAGTACACATTTGTTTTTCACAATTCTATCAGACAAGGTAGAGCAAGGAAAGTTGTTAAAAAATATAACTCCTGCATTCAGTCTAAATTTGTCTCCCTCTATCTCCTCTTTATATCTACAGGTAGCCACAGCCTGTGAATCTACAGCTGCTACTACAACTACTACAACAACAACAACAACTACTACAACTAACTACAATCAGGTAAGATCAATCAGGTAAGAATCAGACAAACTGCCCAAAGTCTAAAAAAAGTGTTCTTTTTTGTTTGTTTGTTTTGTTTTTAGTGGAAAAATTATTTTGATTTCAGCACAGTTCCAAAGTTTTTAGTAAAAGCATAACTTTGAGTATTACATACAGTGGTTATTATTCAATTGTATTATACAGTTGTATTGGTGGTTTTCTTTAATTTATGTTATTGTGCCCCTTTAGTTTTGGTTTTTAAAGTTATCGCAAGGGAAATTGATGAAGTTTTGCATGCGTTCTCCAAATGTTCTATGGTAATGTAAACATTGTGGCAAGAATCATTAAAGACTACACCTAAAAAATAATGGGTCATATCTGCATAAATATTAATATTTATTAGACTTTGAAAATATGTATGCAAGGAAAATTACTTATGATAAATTGAAGTGTGTGTGTGTGTGTGTGTGTGTGTGTGTGTGTGTGTTTCTGTCTGTCATCCTCTATAACTAGGGTTCTACAAAGTCTCCCAAAATGGACTCGAAACGAAGACCATCCAGGTATGCATGCTTCCACATGTGTTTGGTGTGTGTGCTTATGCAGTAATAAGCTATGTCTGATAATATGTCAATTCCCCTATTATCTGAATAATTTTAGTTACAACCAGAAAAAAAGAAGAAGATTATAAATAAGTTATTTGCATCTTTTATTAAGTGTCTAGCATTTGTTATTTTTCTTCCATCTAAGGACCCTAAGTCTGATGCAAAAAATGGAGGAAAGTAATGAGGTGGACCTGGTCTACATCACAGAACGCATCATTGCTCTGTCCTTCCCTGGTGCAACAGAGGAGCATAGATACAGTGTACACCTGAGGGAGGTGACCAGCATGCTCCGTTCTAAACACCAGCAGCACTATCTAGTAAGTATCCTCCAAATTTCACAGCAACTGACAGACAAAAACTCAAAAAAACGTTCTAGTGGATTATTTATGGTCAACTAGGGTTTCTCTGTATGAATATTAACTAGTCATTATGTGATGTGAAGTGATGAACTCTTTCTGTGAGGATGTTTAATGCTAGGGAATCTCTATGTGTAAATTATTGTACTTGGGTAACTTAGACTTAGTTACTTAGTCTTACGCTTAGACTAAGAGACTCTCTAGAAGCAAATTACAATAAATAGATCCAGACAAAAGACAACATTAAGACTTAAATACAAGGGAAATATAATTCAAAGAGTCAACAAAAAGAAACCTGAGCTTTGTCCAAAATCACCCTCATCCCCTTTATAGTGCACCATTTTAAGTGTCAGATCTTGTTTATATTTGTACATATTTCTTTATCCAAAACCAGAGTGGAGATTATCTTGTGCACTTTTTCAATCATATAATGTACACCACAGTAAGCAATTTACGATGCAATGGCTAGGGAATACATAATGCACTGTTAGGGTCACATAATATTTCAAATGAATTGGATGAATTATGATTTTGTTTTGGGGGGGTGGGGAGGGGGCATACACACTATTATTGCTTTACTTTCATGTGCATCTGATTAATAGGTAAACTATGCACTTTAATCAGAGTTGTTGCTAATGTTGTTGATATTTTAGCAAACAGTTTTCTATATAGATTTAGTTTAACAGCATTAAACTGTGCACATCCATTTTAGACATGGGTGTCAATGATTGTCTTGTGGACAACTGTCAGATCAGCAGTCTTCCCCATGCTTGTGTAGCCTAGTGAACCAAACTGAGAGGCCATTTTGAAGGCTCAGGAAACCTTTGCAGGTGTTTTGAGTTGATTAGCTGATTGGCATGTCACCATATTCTAATTTGTTGAGATAGTGAATTGGTGGGTTTTTGTTAAATGTGAGCCAAAATCATCACAATTAAAAGAACCAAAGACTTAAACTACTTCAGTCTGTGTGCATTGAATTTATTTAATACACGAGTTTCACAATTTGAGTTGAATTACTGAAATAAATGAACTTTTCCACGACATTCTAATTTATTGAGATGCACCTGTATTTCCTTGCTCCATCCATTCAGTAATTACAAGTCCTTGATTGAGTGGGGTGTTCTTTCATATTTACTTCTCAGGTTATGTTAATGCTATGACCCTTTTACTGAAGAAGAGAATGTATACAGGTTTGGAATCAGGATAAGTTTAAAGATCTCCTGAAATGCTTAGAAACACGCAGCGTTACTCTATGTGTTGACGTCATTTGAACTGAAACAGGAAGACAGGGCGGGACATATCAAGCAGCCCCGCCCCTTTTTAAAATAGCCAATAGTGTTCATTTATATCACAGCTTGGGCTAGAGCCGTTCAGAGCCGTTGAGCTCCGTAAAGCCGCATTTGACGGTATGCCAGCCACAATCTCATCCATATTGCTATAAAATATAGCATTCTGTGTAGAATTCAAATAGCTCCGTTACATTTTGTGGTCTGCGCCGACTCGCATATGTGCGGTTAGCGTGACACAGCGCGGAACCAGACTTCTTTATTTCCTCAATGGAAAGCATATTTACACTGTTTGAGTCGTTCCCTGTCCCCTATATAGTGCACTACGTGCCATTCACTGTACAGAAAATACAAATTCTGTGGACAAGTGACCGATTTCAGCCGCGGCTTCAGCTTCTATTTTATAGTGTATGAGGCGGGCGCGTCGGATTCTAGAGAGCATTTGATTGGACAGAAAGTTTGATGAGAAGCTGAAGTACGATGTGACGTCAAAAAAATCATTGAGCTGTTTTGGCGGAAGTGACGAACTGCAAGCTTTGAATGCTTATATCTTCTAAATGCGAATTTTGTCACTGTTTTGGAGCACACTGCTTTATAGATAACCTTAAGACTAACATATTGATACTAACACCCAAAAAACTTTCATTTTGATTTCATGGGGACTTTAAGTAAAGAGGATGTTCTTATCTATGAGCAATTCATGTTTAAAAGTTTTTTTCCCATTTCAGCTGCTTAATCTCAGTGAACAGAGGCATGACATCACCAAGCAGAACCCAAGGGTGAGTTTGTTTGTTTGTTTGTTTATGAGTTCCTGTCAGCTTGTAGTCTTAAATTTGATTCATGCTTGTGTGCATTTATGACAGGTGCTGGACTTTGGTTGGCCCGATCATCATGCTCCTTCTCTAGACAAAATTTGCAGTATCTGTAAAGCCATGGACACCTGGCTTAATGCAGACCCTCACAATGTGGTGGTACTTCACAACAAGGTATACATCATATCACATCACCCAATCTCCACCTCCTTCGTCTTGCATGACTGACCGGACTGACATGCTGTCAATGTTATAAAAATTATTTGCTGCCTTAAGTTGAATCACATTGGCCTTTCAATTTAGATTATATTTAATTGATTTTAAAAACAAGTTGAATCTCACATAACAGTTGCCATGATTTGTTGATTGTATAATTTTTTACATGTTGTACAATTGAAACTGAATTTACAATGAAAATGTTGATATTCATATATGACTGGACATACAGAAAGATACTTGTCTGTCTTATCATCTCAGTAATCAGATATGTTTTCTAGACACCTGCTTTCTAGTTAGGTATGGAAGTTGGAAAATGATGACCAGAGATTACATAATTCATTTGCATCTTATCCTGCATGTATGGCTCATGTGATTGGCTCAAAGTACCCTGTGGTGCAATAAGCCCGGACAACATATTTCAAATGTTGTAATTTGGGCCTGACAAGCAACAGCCATTGAGATGAATGGGAAGTATAAAATAAAAAATGCATCATCATTTACTTACCCTCAACCTGCATGCCTTTCTGTCCTCTGCAGAACGCAAAATAAGACATTTTTGAGACAAAAATAATTGTCTTTGTACAGGCATTTCAAGCCTAACCAGCATTAAGAAATAAGATGTAGTAAACATATAGCCTGACTGAAATCCCAAAATGACAGTGCCTACTTTGTTTTCATTTTGCATGTTCTCCTTGATAATTTGGTAATTTAGCAACATTTCTTGCAGGGAAATTGGGGGAGAACTGGTGTTGTGGTGGGTGCCTATATGCACTACAGTAACTTATCAGCCAGGTAGGATATATCTATATGAAGCGTGGTGTATTTAAGATACATTAGAGAGGACCATGTATTTGTGTAAAGTGTTTATATTTTGCATTCATATTTTCAGTGCTGACCAGGCACTAGACAGGTTTGCCATGAAGCATTTTTATGAAGATAAAGCCATGCACATGGGCCAGCCTTCCCAGAGGAGGTCAGCAATGCACCACACATGCCTATTTTGACTCTACACCAAAATATCCATGAAGACTTTTACATACTGATCCTGGAATCAATAATGCCCACAGAACCACACTGAAAATTACTATTTGCTTTTTTTATTTTTTTTGTGAGAAATACGGCATTTTGCTTTAGATATCTGTAAATCACATTTTCTTATTGCAAAGTCTGAACTGAGTCGATGTGTTTGCATTTCGGGGATTGAACCAGCAGGTGCTACCAGAGTACATGGGCTAAAACTGGATTTGCAGTGGAACATAAAAAGATGTTCCTGATAATTAGAGTTCAAACTAATCATGATGTTAAGTGTCAACTAGTATGAATAATGATTAATAATACTTACATTATTTAAAATATGTAACATATTGATAAATTGTACGTCAATTTGAAGTTTAAGTAAGAGGAAGATGTATATCATATACAAATATTTTCTCTTAATGGCTAAAAATATTTAAAATTGTTATTGCATTTTTATATATATTTTTTTCATCTTTCCCTTCCATAATGCTGTGTGTATGTGTAGATATGTGCATTACTTCGCTGGTCTCCTTTCTGGCCACATAAAAATCAACAACAAGCCCCTGTTCCTTCATCATGTCATCATGCATGGTGTACCTAATTTTGAGTCTAAAGGAGGTAGGTGCACACACTGCTACACATTCAATTCATCAGTGCAATTTTATGTCTATGATTATTATAATATGCTGAATGCAAGCAACTGTAAAATCAGTGATGTGCTGTACTATATCTAACCATGTCAGGTTGCCGACCCTTCCTCAAAATCTATCAAGCAATGCAGCCCGTGTACACATCTGGAATTTAGTAAGTAAATTGCTTCCTAGTTTGATTGCTGAATAATTTTAATACCTAAACTGTAGTTGTGATCTCATTATCGTAATTGTAGACATTATACGTAAAGTTTCTAACATATTGACAGCTGTAACAGATATTCAACTGTTTCATCTAGTTTCATGTTCATGGACTTTTAGTTTGTTTCTGTTCAGATTCCTTTTTCCTTTGTTCTAGTTCAGAGATGGGCAACTTCGGTCCTGGAGGACCATTGTCCTACAGAGTTTAGCTCCAACCCTAATCAAACACACCTGAACAAGCTAATCAGCATCTTCAAGATCACTAGAAAGCTACAGGCAGGGCCGTTTCTAGGCATAGGCGAGCTAGGCGGTCGCCTAGGGTGCCACCAGCTGAAGGGGTGCCAATGAGCGCACGTACTGGCACTTTTAGCAGGGTTGTGATAAAGAGTAGCATGGTCACCCTGAAATATGACTGCCGCCCCTACTGGATCCCCCAACATTATTGGGCTAGAGTACTGTCAATCTGACGATGCCTGTATGCCACTAGATCAGAGTGCTGTCAATTGCTGCCTGATTGACGCATGCAAAGTTTGCATTTGGAGTGCTCAACAACGCCATTAGATCAGTGGGCTCTGTCAGTGCTTTGGCAAGGTAACACTTTTTTTCAAAGTTCAAAGGCCAATTTAAAATATTGCATTGCCAATGCATTGTTAAAGGATCAGCGTGTCATGTAATATTCCCATATAAACTTTAACATCCAATTAAAAAATATTTGTATAGTAAAATGAGCTAATTCACGAGATCAATACATCCTTTATTAGACATATATTCATATATATGAGTTTTGGGGGGGGGGGGGCAATAGGGATTTCGCCTAGTGCATCAAATTGGCTAGAAACGGCCCTGGCTACAGGCAGGTGTGTTTGATTAGGGCTGAAGCTAAACTCTGCAGGACAGTGGCCCTCCAGGACCGAAGATGCCCAATCCTGTTCTAGTTCCTACCAATCCTTATTTGTCATGGTTTCTGAGTTGATTGTTTCATTCTTTTCAGGTGTTCGTCATTAACCTTGTTGGCTCTGTGTATTTAAATTCCCCTTGTTTCAGTTCAGTTTGTCCGGTCTTGTCAGTGTTTTGGTTGAGTTTAGTTTGCCTGCCTTGTTTGAGTTCTCTTCCGTGTGGATTATTAAAGACTTTTGAAACTTCATCTTCTTCGTGTGCATTTAACAACCAAGTTGTGACAACAACATCTATAACACAAGATATTTACAAATTAAGAACTTTAGAGACATACAAATGATTTTGAATCCATTCCCAGAATACTGCATTTATGGAATTCATAGGTTTATTTTAACGTGTTTAATCAATTCGATTATTTAAAAAATATTTACATGATTTGACATTATAACAGTTTTATTCTGTTCTGTGTGATCTCTAGTGCCGCATTCAACTTGCTTTGAAGGATGTTTAAATTTACCCAATGTTAAAATTTTATTTTGAAGACAAAAGTATATAACCGTATATTGTGACCTACTGTAAAATTATTATTACTGTACATTTATCTGCCTGTTACGTTTTTACATTATTGAAAAGTAGTTAGGTTTAGGGTGGGGTTGGGGTCTCAAAAATAAAAATCTCAATCTGCGCCTGTGTGTGTGTGTGTGTGTGTGTGTGTGTGGATTGGCAGACACAGTGCCAATGCCAAGACTGCAGTTCTTTTTTTTTTTTTTGATTAGAGGGTCCTTT
>NW_015505992.1:109335-109723 GCF_001515645.1 Sinocyclocheilus grahami
TAGATAGATAGATAGATAGATAGATAGATAGATAGATAGATAGATAGATAGATAGATAGATAGATAGATAGATAGATACTCTTACAACACATCTTCCCATCAAATACAATATTATTAAAGAGAATAAAGCTCATCTGAGAATGGACAGTTAAGGGTGGTTCAATTTGTCCGCACACACCACTGGACCTGTGTGTGTATTCACAAGATCCTTTTGAAATGTCACATCAGGACAATTCAAGTCAACATATTCAAGGAAACTGTCCAAAGTCCAAGTAAAAATCTCCATGAATGACTAGTATTAAACTGACATAGAGCAGCCTCCAGAATTCAAAATTAAAAAAAAAAAAAAAAACCTTAAAGAAAAACAAATCGTTTCTTCTCACCACTT
>NW_015505992.1:109751-122133 GCF_001515645.1 Sinocyclocheilus grahami
TATATATATGAACAAAATGTATGGAGGTGCATGATCATCTAATCCTGCCAATAACAACACAAGATACATATACCAGTAGAGAAGGCTGCTTACCTCACTCTAGTGATAATTTTTCCGGCATACCCTCCGCCACTCCATCTCAACCTTTATGTCCATTTTACTAATTTGTCCAGGGGTGCTTAGAGTTTAAGCCAAGCTTGGTAAGCCAAATATGTTTAACTTTATCGCACTGGAAGGTTATAAATGACCATGTCATGTGACATGTCATTTGGATCTAAATTAAAAAGCAATATAAATTGGAATGTTATCAGACCCTAAACAGAACATATGATCTGACAGAGAAATTGAGACACAAAGCAAAGACAGATTTTTTCAAATGCAGGCTCCGTGATCATAGTCCAGCAAAGAAAAGAGCAGACACCAAAAAAACATGGCTTTTAAAAGGAAGAAAGAGTCTGTGAGACTTCTAAAGTTAAAGGACACTTTGTACTTCTTGGTTTAAATCTCAAACCTCTTTCTACACATTTCCATTTGTGTGTTTCAGTTAAAGCGTGTGTGGTGTCTGTGTGTTTGTATTCCTATGACAGAGACAGAGGGGTGCTCTGGGACAGTATAGCCACCAGGGCTTGTTTACAGCTCAGGCTCCCATATATGGCTGCTGCACAGCTTCATGGCATTTTTGGAATGACTGAGAGGGAAGTGTGTGGAACAGAGAGAGAGAGAGAGAGGTGACTGTGACACTTGGTCAGAGTGACTCACAAAAGAGAGCAACTCAGATTAATGAACTAGATATCTGTCCCTGTCAATGGTGAGCAGTGCTATATACACTTCTTGGAATCAGGACTGAATTTGAATTAGATTTTCCATTGGGCTTGAAAGTAGGTAAGTCTTAAAGAGGAAGTAGCCTCATTCAAAGTAATCTACTCATTCTCAAAGCATGTACTGTATCTGTGCGAGTTCAATTACTAGGTGTGATTTTTATGTTCTGCTACTGTGTATCTTTTTTGTGGATTTTAAAAGATAATTTTGTCAGATTTTTCTGCAAAATGTTCAGTATTTGTAAATCTAGAAGTGAGTTCTGAACTAAACAGTACTTGCTGAAATTACCATCAATAATTTCTGAATCTCATTTGATACTGTGTTACAATTTGGACATTGAGAAAATTCAGCTCTTCATCTATTTGTTGGATCTGTTCTTGAATCTAAGACTAAAATCTCGGTAATCTAAAAACGGCTTTTACATGTGTTCAGTTCCTCTAGTTTAAATATGCTAGCTTTTATTAAAACCTAAGACAAAGATTAAAAAAGATTACTGTACAGTACAGTACCTTTTTAGTGGAAGATATTTTATATGTTGTTTGTGCTCCTTAAAGCACTTTAGCCAGTGTGATTACAGATTTAAAGGGTCTTGTCACAGGTATGGTAAAATTTTGACAATCACCTGTGATATGTTTTGAGATACTTTTTTTGTCCCACCTCTTTTCTGAGATAATGATTTTTAGTGACGTTTTTTTTGTTTTTCTGTAGGCCTTTTCTATTATTTTTTAAAGCTATGCAAGTATGTTTTTACAGTGCATTACTGTCATGTTAACTTTTATGAATTCAAAAATCTGAGCTCACATTGAATAGACAACACAGAAAGTTTCACAATTTTGAAGCATTTAAAGCAAATAAATGTTATGAGGTAAATAAATGTCAATAAAGATAAATATTTAATAATTTATTTACTAGATCATTATTTCTCTGTCACTTAACAAATGTAAGCAAATGTCCTTTGCAAAAGACATATTTGCTTCCACTGAAGGACACAAGATGCTATATTGGAATATTCTCTAATCATGCTAAGATAGCATGGACCATCAGGTTTGGCATTATCTTATTCATGCAAGTTTGAGTGCATACTGTAAATGCAAATAATTCTGAAATTCATATAGTTTTATGTGTTTTTCCAAGTACTTTTTGGACCCCAACTGGACGCTGTTTGGGGCTGGGGCTTTAGCTGCTCCGTATCACAACCTTCTTAAAAATCAGCTATTAAGTCAGCTGTGAGCACCTGTAAAATCTGTAATTATCATAAGCAGAGCTAGGGGTGGGCCAGAGGGGTGCTGGACCCAGCAGAAAATTTGACTGCAATTCCCTGTCCTGTGTTTGTTTGTGTTTGTATTTGTATTTGTATTTGTATTTGTGTTTGTGTTTGTGTGTGTGTGTGTGTGTGTGTGTGTGTGTGTGTGTGTGTGATGATAGGATGTTATGCTGAATGTGAATGAGCTGTGCTGTTTTACTGAGCAGCAGCTGGATCGCTATGTGACTTCATGTTGAATATAGCCCACCCCCACCCCATCTGTTTTAACTCTTACAGTGTCTTGTCTCTTGGGCTTTCTCATGTCATTGCCATTTCTGTCAGCTTACCATTTAATTTCTGTGAATTGTCATAATACACTCACCCCTCATGTACAGTATGTCTGTCTATCTGTCTGTCTGTCTGTCTGTCTGTCAGTTAGCCATTCTGTATTTCTGCCTAGCTGTCTACATGTCTACACTCTAAAAAATGCTGGGTTGTTTCAACCCAACTTCGGGACAAATATGGATTAACCCAACTTTTGGGTTAAAAATGTAATGTAAAAATTTAACCCAGTGTTTGAGTTAGTCCATATTTGACCCAAAGTTGGGTTTAAACACCCCAGCATTTTTTAGAGTATACTTCCCACCTCAAATTCTTTTTTCAACCTCTCCCTGGTTTTTTTTTTCCTCTTTGTCCTTCTGTTATTTATTAGAATATACTTATCTTTCACTCTCTTTTTATAAATGTTGCCAGTATAACATGATCATGGTATGTTGAACTGCAGTGGCCCTCTGCCTCTTCTCTCTCTTGACCAACACTTTGGCATTATTTACCCATGATATCATTCCCTTGGCCCTAACCTAATGCCATGGCTGTTGCTAGACAGACTTAGTAAAACTTGGTCATCATCATGGCAAGTAGGTTTGTGCATATTTTCTGAACCCCAAACAACAAACATTCATTAGTTGCACAATACTACTTAGGTTCTTAACATGTCATTTTCCAGTTCATAGCATACGCTTCTTTACCAAGGCAGTGTGCCAATTACCAGGGCTGGGAGAACACACTGATGATTGGGCAATTGTGGAATCTTAAATAAAGTATAAATATAAATAAATGTTATAGTTGCTATTTCATTTGCCTGGGCTCAAACCTGCAACCTTGTTTCTAGTCTATTAGCCCATTAGACCTCCACTATCAATGATTTATAATTAATATAACCTAATTTTAAAGTAAAATAATAAATAAATACATTTCATTTAAATTAAATATACAATTAATTATTGTAACGTAGTTGATGGAAGAAGAAATTGTGGGTCTAATCACAGTGAATTTTACAAAAACACAAGACTCAATACAATACAAAAACAAGAGTATGGTTGAAGGTGTACAGCACGGTAGTGCAAAATTTTCATTTATGAGTCCGACATAGCTATGTTTAATAAATTATCTAGAAAACAGCAATGATTGGGTCGGTGGGGTGGAGCTGAGAATCATTGGCATAGTGAATGAGATTTTATATTTGTGGCAGATAGAATCCAGAGGGAACAAACCATGTAAAGAGAGAACAATAGAGGCCCTAAGATGGTTCCCTAGGGAACACCACATGTGATAGTCACAGATGATGAGAAAAAATTGTCCATATTAATAGAAAATGTCCTCTATAATTTATACCAGTCAGAGAGCTAGAGACTGAAAACCTGCCTACATCATTCCAGTCGTTAAGATGGATTTCAAAAGACTATAAATCAACATAGAACTGCCAGCTAGACAGCAAAGGAAATCAGTAATTACTGCCATCATCACTTTAGTTAATTTAAGGCAGACTTTAAAATTATTCTTACAATTTAATTAGTAACAGTTTTAATATTGGTTTGGTAGCATATTGAAAAAAAATTAATCATACCATTTATTCAAAAAACACATAGCAGTTACACTTTATTTTACAGTACATGTACTTACCCAAGACAGTACTGGGTAGTATAAGGTAACTACATGGGTTAAGGTTAGGTTAGGGAGTAAGTTCAGGGTTAGTACCTATAGTTATTACCCAGTAATTGTAATTGCTATAATAAGTACATAGTATGTACACACAGAACAGGACTGTAAAATAAAGTGATACCCACATTACTTGTATAACACATACTATATAATTATATCATATTTAGCATTATGTTAGAGTTAGAGTTATACTTTTGTCCTTTGCAGGAAATGTGTCTTGGACTCAAAGCTGCAGCAGGACACAACAACCACACAAAACAGCAACAACAACAATATTTGTTAGTTAAAATACCACCATTATTACTGCAATTTACTATTATAAATCCTAATAGATACAGGTTTAAAATAATTCTTATAGCGATTATTTACATTTCTATCATGACAAATCTCTGAATAGTTTAACATTAATGACAGTATTAATGTATTTGGTCTTGGCTGAATGTATTTGGTCTTGGCTGAGTAATTATGGAGACTTGCTACTGCCAGTACATACACAGACACACTGCTAGGTACATGTAAGACATACTGCTGCTGCACAAATAGCATACATGAAATTATCCATAACAGATCTATAGTGGTGGAGGTGGGGAAGGTTAAGGATTTTGTGCTGCAAGACTTAACCAAACTATTAAAATGTTGAGCTGCGTTGCTGCAGATGGAACAGAGACAAATCTGCTTGTGTCATGTAGTGAATAATGTGAGAGCAGCAGATTGCGTTAAGGACCTATTAGCCTGCACAATCTAGAGTTTCATCACAGAACTAGACGTTCATTTTAATGACATGAGGATGAGCTCCCCTATCTCAGTTTTGTTTCTCTCAAAGATTTTTCTCTCTACAACCTTTCTGTTGCATTTAAAAACTACAGATTGTGAAAAGTTCTATACAAATAAAACTTGACTTAAAGACTTAAAGAGGCAAACCACTTTAATTAAAAATAGAAAAGAAAAAGACTAAGACAAAAGAAAAAAGAGCAAAATCAAATTTGTGGCTTTCATCAAAACAGTATTTATAAATGCAAAAATAAAAATATGACTTTTAAGTTCAGTTGCTGCCTTACATTTTTAAGTTTAATCAAATAGAATTAAGTTGAAAATGGTTCAATTAATTTGATGAGTTAAAGTAATGGAAAACATATGTTGACATGACTTGATTGTCATTTTGTAGAGCATACACATGAAACACACAAGACATTCAACCACATTTCCATTAGCCAACTGGAAATTTCATCCACTAAATCTTCACTGGAAGAGAATGAAAATATATGTTTTACGTTATCTATGTTAAAGCAGAAGCTTTCAAACTACAAAAAAAAAAATATAATAATAATATATATTTTTTAGATTGAAGGACTTTTTTTGAAGGACTTGAACATTTTGAAGGGCTGTGTGTGAGTGAATGAATTTGAGTGAGTGAAAAATCCATTATTTCATAGATTTTTTGTTAATAACTAATTAAATTTGGACTCCATTGTCAAAGCTATTGTATGACTTCAGATAAGGTACTGAATGTAGAGGATGTGTTGTACATACCATTTTAAGAATATTGCACAATAAAGAATGTATAGGTTAAATGGCATTTCATAAGGGTCAGCAAATGATAGCATAAGTTTCATTTTTGAGTAAACTGGATTAGAGAAAACTTAATAAGTTATAATATAGAGTTATTCTATAATATTCCTGAGACATTTTTATAACCTCTTTTTCAGATTTTGCTCAAGGTCCAGTAGACTGCAGCCTTTACTTCCGGGTTCAGAAGAAAGACTCCCTTGAGGGAATTGTGTCTGCCAATGGTGCTTATTCAACTGACCGTGCTCCTCCTGTAGTTGAACATGCACTTCCTCTTCCGGTTGCCAACCATCCACTACCAGCTGCAGACCACGCCCTTTCTGTCAGCAGTGACTCAGGAAACTCTACTGCTTCTGTTAAGACAGACCGCACAGATGATGCTCAACAGTCTTTGTCATCCTCAGGGCCTGTGAGCCAAGCTCCCCCCGAGACTGCAATTAGCCCTTGTGAGAACCGAGAGTTGGAACAGCTTCTGAGTGGGTCAGAGGGACCACCACTTCTCCCTCATCAGAATTTCCTCTCTTTTGCCAACACAAGCCCAGGGGTTGGAGTGCGGCACCTTGTGCCTGCCCAGGTCCACGTTAACGGACAAGCAGGTGCTGAGCAAGAAACTGACATTATTGAGTACGAGTTACCAGAAAGCCAAGTGGGAGATAACAGTGCAGGCAGTCTTGGCACATTCTCCTCTTTTGAGGGTCAAAATACACCAGCTGACAGCAAACCAGTCTCTGAGTCCACCGTAGTAGAAGTAGACAGGCAACGTGGGAATTTCCTAGAGCGGAGGCCTAAAAAGGAGATGCCTGTGCACCAGCTTCGAGGGTCATCATCAGCACATGGACTGATAGAGTACAGTGGGCAGAACGAAGGAATGTATCGCTCACAGTCATATGGTGGCCTGATGCTGGATGGAGGACTTCGGTACTTGCCACAAGCTCCTGAACGTAACACCAGTAGCCGAGATGCAGTGCAACGAGGGCTCAGTGCTTGGCATCAATATGGTCTTGTGGATGACCCCTTCTTTGGCTCAGATAGTGCCCTTCCGAACTTCCCAACTCGTGGAGGTGGATCACAGCAGGATCTAGAACAGTCTATAGATGCCCTAAGCATGCTCATGCTTGACTTGGAGCCTTCACATACACCATTTCCCAAATCTCAGAGTGCTCCCGCAGGTGAGAACATCTCAGCTTTCCAACCACCCTTTGCCCAGACACTAGTCAGACCTTCCTACCAGGCTGACCAGGCCATCTATAGTGTCACTGGTGGCCCACCTCTCTCTTCCTCTGCCAGTTTTGGACAGTCCTCACAAAGATCATCACCTGCTTACCCAATGACTCCACTATCTGAGCATCATCAGAGGGGTTACCAGTCCCCTCAGGCCCTTTCACCTATCTATCAGCAAGATCCCTACAGTATCCGTGGAGGTTCAGTCACAACACCATCCCCAACTTTATCCCTCCCATCTCCAATCAAGCCCCAGTATGTCTACCCAGGAAGCAGAGAGGTGTCTTACTCTCCAGACCTTCAGGGTACATTCCCAGGCCCTCAAAAAAGCTACAGCACATCGTCATCCCCACTCCCCTCAGTTACCATTGTAAAAGAACCTGAGCCAAAGTCTGAGGAGGAGATCCTAAACCTTGAGGGACTTGTCGCCCACCGTGTGGCAGGTGAGGAAGAAGGAAATTGTGGTCTGAGTGCATGGCTTTTGCTGCATATATAAGATGACTGAAACTGAAAAAGTTTCCACTAAAATCTGTAAAAAAATCTATAGATTATGTGATGCATTTTTTTGGTTTTGCTTTTGTATTTTTGAGAAAACTATAAAAAATTGACAAAAAAATTATAAGCTGAAGCTGGCATGGATTTATTATGGTTCATTATTAAAGTTTGTAAGCGACAGCTTGATGGATAATCAGGATATGACTCTACCAGCCTCATTTTGATGGCATTATAGCGTGCCGTTTAGTTTAGCCTGTTTCTGGCTTCATTTATCAGTCTCATACAAAGTGCAGCATCTAATATTAAGCCATATTTGACAAAAAAAGAAAAGACAATGCACCAAGCCCTGGTAACCTAATGGAGCCATAGTAATGTGAACAAGTTTGCTCATATCTTGATTTAGTCCTGTAGATCAAACATACACATTGGGAAAAGTCCCTGCAAGTATGTCCCACTGCATAGATAAACAATGAAGACATGTTCTAATACTGAACTATAAATGTGACCTAAACACTAAAGATTGATGAAAGAGGATTGTAAAGGTGTCATCACATCTCATGTTGATATAGAGTATTCTTGGCAGACACTCACATTGTCCGCTGTGTAGGAGTGAATAGCTGCAGAGATGTAAGTCACCATTGACCAGAATAGACCTTACCACACTGTGCTTCAGCTACCATGCATTCTCTGGCTTGAACAGCAGATTATTGATATTACAGGAAAATACATAGGAGCACCACTCTCTGGCAGTGAATGGAATTGCTCGAACAGGATTTCTATCAAACATATTCTAATGAGACTGTTGTGTCTCTAGTGCTTAGTAGACCACTATATCATTCTGGGAATTTGATTATTTACTCACATGGAAAGTCATGTACAATTATACAAACATATTCTTGTAAACAGTACAGTTTGTAATGTAGCACTGTATTTTAAAGAAATATGTTGACACCCAGAAAGTAGGATTCATATTCACCCTTCCTTCATTCTTCTTGTTTTTCCCCCCATTTCTGTCTATCTCTGCTTTGGTATATGGATCACCCCTCACACCACTGATTCCCAACCTGCACCTTTATACTCCTCCTCTTCTTCTGCTTCAACCCATTCCATCATTCCTCAACCCAGAGTACAACGCCCGCATCCGGGGCATCTCAAAGAGCATGTCCTTCCAGCCCGAACATCATCGTTCCTATTCCTTTTCTGGTTTGTCCCCTCTCACACCTCCACTTCTCCACTTCCTCCACTCCTTTCTGTTCTCTTTCTACATCTCTGTTATCTTATTTTGCCTGTTTCTTTGGGGTTTCTTTATATGAAATTGTTAAAGGGCCAATTGCTGAATGTATGCAGGAAAATATAGTGAACCTTTAAGTGTCAAACATTTTGTTATAATTATTATTAGGAGTCAGAGTCATTATTTTGTTTATTGGGTCATTATTATTGGGATCCCAGTTCAAAGTCATCAATAATACCACATATTGGGGTATAACTTCTAAACCATACTGTATGTCACAGATTATTTCAATTTTATAGCACTGTAATCCTTAGGTCATGCTGAACACAAATTTTTATATGATTTCATGACCGTCTAGAAGTCTTTCACCATATTGGATTTTGGCAAGAACTTTTGTTACCTATTTTTCTTGGTCGTTTGCACTGAACTGAATAAAAATGATGTAGGAAGAGTCTCAATATCAATAATTATCACAAACATGTTAAAGTTTAAATTCAACATGGATTTTAATAATTTTCCTTTTAATTAAATGACTATAACTTTTGAATGCAACCAGCTATTATCACAAATGTACACATACTGTATGTAAGACCTGAATCTGAGGAGGTTTCAGTCATCAAAAACATACTGTAGCCACTAGAGACCAATGAATGATGCAGGGCCTGACCTATTTTAGTAAAACAGCTATAATTATTGATATAATCCTTAATCTAATGACACTTAAGCTATTTGGCTGAAAAGTTAAAATTGTACCCTCCTGACACATGAACTTCATTTGCTTTAAGAACTTTTTCCATGTTCTTTAGGAACACATTCGCGTACAGTAACCCCAGATGAAGCCATGCCAACTATGCGCCGACGAACCACCAGTGAAAGCCAGTACCTCAGCAGCCAAAATGACAGTGCAGCCCACAGGGTGTGCTCTCCACTGAAACCTGTCTCTCCAGACTTTGCCAACACAATTGCAATGAACCCAGGTGGACAACCCAAGGAGGTATATAATAAGGGATAAATTGTGGAGATAGATGTTTCACGTTATCATTTCATTTAACATTGTAATGTTTTAAATAAGTTATTGTAAAGTGTTTTTACTTCTCTTAGTTGTATTACTGTATATAGCATGTATTGGGTATTGTTATACATTACACTTTAATATTTTGTTATCCTATATGTTTCCCTTTCAGAAAACTGTGCATAGCTACAGGGAGGCCTTTGAGGAGATGGAATCAGCTCCTTTTAATCCTACCCACAGTAGTGCTGGTGAGACACATCCCCTGACATCTACCTTTCCTGTATCACCCAAAACCTTGCCACAGACCCCCTAGTTTAACCTGTGCAAGTTTAGCCTCCCTGCATAAAGAGTGTTCACTGTTCAGTCGTAATTTAAATCATAACGATTCAAATCATTGCTGTGTTAATATACAACAAAAATACATATTATGAACAGTTACAATTCTGTCATGACATTAGGTAAGAAAAGTAAAGCTAAATCGAATGAATTTGCATTGAATGCAGAACTTGCATAGAATGTTTACAAATAACTATTATATGCTGTGACAGGGCAGGCTGCAGGTGAAAAACTATTTTGTGGCAAGGTTAGGCTGAACTCATAATGCTTTAATGCCTTACCCTGACTTGATTGATTGATTGATTGATTGATTGATTGTTCAGCATGTTTAGAGATGTGAGGAGCATTCCATAGTCTGTGACAGTAATAACTGATGTTGTAACTACCTTTCATATTAGTTAAATACTTTACATGTGTATATTGTAAGTTGTTTAGCTCCTTCTCACAAAGCTAGTGATTTAAGAGAAATAAGACTTAAAGTCACTTATATTTCATATTATTAGCACTTTTAAAGTTAATTTCTGTGTTTTTAAAGTGTCCTTTTTGTGGCTTTTGAACGCTTGAACCTAACAATTAAAGGATTTTTATTTAAATAGGCCGTTCTGGTCAGGCCGCTCTTTCAGCCACAGGACTGAAGGCACAGAACCCTACAGAAGCTCTGGTACAACAAAGCAGTTCAGGTGAGTACCTGTAAAACCCGTTTGGTCCACTGTCCACTTACATATATTTTCCAATTTTGTCATCATTTAATAAGTAGACTGCTTGGTTTATTAACCATTACATGGCCAGTAGTGTTCAGAAATACCCCTCTGCCCCACCCCTCTCATCCATCTACAGTGCTAATTTCTGTCACTGTCCTCCTGCTGTTCATTCCCATCACATGTACACTGTTATTATTCTCTTCCCCTTTTAAAAAAAACTGTCATTGCTCCTCTTTCTCTTTTTATGCCTGCTGCTATCAGATTCTGATTCTAGTGATGATATAGAAGGTAAGAGTATTTTGAAATGACAGTGGAAAACCTTTCCATGAATGCTACACTCTCCTTCCTGCACACATTCACTCCTGTTAACTCCTGCAAACCCTCTTGTATATGTGGGTTTTTTAAAACTTGTATTTCATTATTATAGTGTCAACAATATTGTGCCAAAAGGCTCTGCTCTGTAACTCGAAGTTTTTTGCTATTTTAAAGTCATATTTTAATGTTATGTGGAATAAAATTATACTTAGCTTTCCAAGGTCAGCCATATTGCCTGCCCGCCATTTTAAATTTTGTTGAAAACATACAATTTTGAACTCATCCTAGAGCTTTCATTACATCATCCCAAAATTTGTGTCATATAATGTTGCGGCAGTGGCAGTGCAAAGTCATTCACAGCTCTTTTTTTTCTTATTTCTTATAGAGCAACATGGTTTTGTGGGAAAAGGAGACAGAGGAGGAGGATTGATTTCTCCTTTGCAGTATCAATACTCTCCTGCTTTTGAAAGACCAGTTGCTCCTGCCCACAGTTTCAACCCACCTCAAGCAGTTAACAATGCTAGTTCTGATAGGTAAGTGTTATCTGAACACTGTCCCTTTTTTTCAAATTTAACATATATGTATGTAATGTATTTGTCTGATTGAATGTATATGATTAATTTTATATGATTAATTTTATATTTTATATGACGTGCTGAAATCGCATTTGGTCTCGTACTGTATCGCGTACCTTGTCAGTGTCGTGCGCTTTGCTTGGCCATTTGTTGTGATAAACAGGAAAGTGTGTTCAAGCGCCAGCAAAACACAGTGTAAAGAAATACTCTTTGAGAGAAGCAGTCAATCAGCAGAAGTTAAAAGCAGCTCGTTAGTGTATTTATTTATTTTCTCAGTGTTTAGTGCAGTTGTCGTTGCTAGGAAATGCTTGTTTTGTTTACTGTGTGGAGACGTGCTGAAATCGCATTTGGTCTCGTACTGTATCGCGTACCTTGTCAGTATCGTGTGCTTTGCTTGGCCATTTTGTTGTGATAAACAGGAAAGTGTGTTCAAGTGCCAGCAAAACAGTGTAAAGAAATACTCTTTGTGAGAAGCAGTCAATCAGCAGAAGTTTAAAGCAGCTTAGCTTTGTAACGAATCAGCTCATGAGGAAATATGAATAATTAACCATAAATATTTATAATTAATTATTCATATTTTAGATCCGCTGTAGATATTTAGCTGACCTCTCAGGGTCAACTGTCTTGTCAATTCTAAGAACGTTAGTTTCCTGGTTAAGGGAAATAACTTTCTTACTGTACAATTCTACAAAAGCTTGTAGCATAAATCTGCATGATTAAGTGACTCCAGTTATGAGCAAACAATGAACAACGTCAAGTGTGATACAAGTAAGGTTTTATTAACTACATAAACACTTAAACTAGTCTAACATACTACATAAACACATAAACTGGTCTAACATACACATACACACACACACACACACA
>NW_015505992.1:122486-124879 GCF_001515645.1 Sinocyclocheilus grahami
ACACTGTTATTATTCTCTTCCCCTTTTAAAAAAACTGTCATTGCTCCTCTTTCTCTTTTTATGCCTGCTGCTATCAGATTCTGATTCTAGTGATGATATAGAAGGTAAGAGTATTTTGAAATGACAGTGGAAAACCTTTCCATGAATGCTACACTCTCCTTCCTGCACACATTCACTCCTGTTAACTCCTGCAAACCCTCTTGTATATGTGGGTTTTTTAAAACTTGTATTTCATTATTATAGTGTCAACAATATTGTGCCAAAAGGCTCTGCTCTGTAACTCGAAGTTTTTTGCTATTTTAAAGTCATATTTTAATGTTATGTGGAATAAAATTATACTTAGCTTTCCAAGGTCAGCCATATTGCCTGCCCGCCATTTTAAATTTTGTTGAAAACATACAATTTTGAACTCATCCTAGAGCTTTCATTACATCATCCCAAAATTTGTGTCATATAATGTTGCGGCAGTGGCAGTGCAAAGTCATTCACAGCTCTTTTTTTTCTTATTTCTTATAGAGCAACATGGTTTTGTGGGAAAAGGAGACAGAGGAGGAGGATTGATTTCTCCTTTGCAGTATCAATACTCTCCTGCTTTTGAAAGACCAGTTGCTCCTGCCCACAGTTTCAACCCACCTCAAGCAGTTAACAATGCTAGTTCTGATAGGTAAGTGTTATCTGAACACTGTCCCTTTTTTTCAAATTTAACATATATGTATGTAATGTATTTGTCTGATTGAATGTATATGATTAATTTTATATGATTAATTTTATATTTTATATGACGTGCTGAAATCGCATTTGGTCTCGTACTGTATCGCGTACCTTGTCAGTGTCGTGCGCTTTGCTTGGCCATTTGTTGTGATAAACAGGAAAGTGTGTTCAAGCGCCAGCAAAACACAGTGTAAAGAAATACTCTTTGAGAGAAGCAGTCAATCAGCAGAAGTTAAAAGCAGCTCGTTAGTGTATTTATTTATTTTCTCAGTGTTTAGTGCAGTTGTCGTTGCTAGGAAATGCTTGTTTTGTTTACTGTGTGGAGACGTGCTGAAATCGCATTTGGTCTCGTACTGTATCGCGTACCTTGTCAGTATCGTGTGCTTTGCTTGGCCATTTTGTTGTGATAAACAGGAAAGTGTGTTCAAGTGCCAGCAAAACAGTGTAAAGAAATACTCTTTGTGAGAAGCAGTCAATCAGCAGAAGTTTAAAGCAAATTGTAATTGTATTTATTTATTGTCTCAGTGTTTAGTGCAGTTGTCGTTGCTAGGACATGCTTGTTTTGTTTACTGTGTGGAGACGTGCTGAAATCGCATTTGGTCTCGTACTGTATCGCGTACCTTGTCAGTATCGTGTGCTTTGCTTGGCCATTTTGTTGTGATAAACAGGAAAGTGTGTTCAAGTGCCAGCAAAACAGTGTAAAGAAATACTCTTTGTGAGAAGCAGTCAATCAGCAGAAGTTTAAAGCAGCTTAGCTTTGTAACGAATCAGCTCATGAGGAAATATGAATAATTAACCATAAATATTCAGGGACCCACCAAATACCTCGTCAAAAGAAAAAGAAACAGTGGGAATTGTTTCTAGTTTTATGTTAGCCTACATTGTGTTGCAATGGTAGCTGCCCTTCAACGTATTAGGCCTGGCACTGAGGCGTGAGGAGAAGTCGAGAGGAAACAGGGATTATGCTACTAATAACCTGTATAACTCGTTAAGGAAACAACAGTTGCTAGAACTACTGTAATCCTATACAAAAAGCGAAGATGGTGATGGTGAAATAACTAAAATAAGGTAAAAGTAAAACACAACAAACAAAAATTAAAATAAAAAAGGGGTCCTAAGAGCTATAGGAAATTAAAAGGGAAAGTAAATTTAAAAAAATAAATAAAAATAAATTAAATTAAATTAAAAAAATTAAAATTTGATTTAATTAAATCTCAAATGTAATACAAATTAATGTAGCTGAATTGGTACATTTGTGCTAAACAAATGTAAATAAATGCAATAAAATTAAAAAGAGGTAGAATAAAGTCAAAACAAAAATAAACTGAAGAGTGTTGAACTTTCTTCTCCTGCATTCTATGCTTCATGCAATTCAGAATGGCTGAGGCATATTCGTTTCCCTTTTGGTGTGAAATCGCGTTTGGTCTCGTACTGTATTGCGTACCTTGTCAGTGTCGTGCACTTTGCTTGGCCATTTGTTGTGATAAACAGGAAAGTGTGTCCAGCTGAATTCAGTTTGAATTTTGTTAGACAAATATAAAAAGCTTAGTATACCGCGGTAGCGGTCGCGGCACCCCTCGTGTGAAGACCGAAGAGTGTAAAAACCATTTACTCTACCGTTCGGCTCCAGCAAGCAGGGACACCGGCAAGGCACATAAGTATCGCTTCTGAATCATTCTCTT
>NW_015505992.1:125211-136796 GCF_001515645.1 Sinocyclocheilus grahami
CACTCTGCTTGCCTCTTTTGATCTCAAGAGTCACAACTACGGCTACTCACAAATCAGGCAACCAACTGGACCTTATTTACACACGACACTGCTCCACTGATCATGTGCTGGTTAATCCTCTGCACACCTCGGATCACTTCCTCCTCACTCTTAACCTCAACATGGTTCCTGACACAACACATACCCCTACACATCACTCTTCAACGTAACCTTCGCTCTCTTTCACCCTCCCGGCTATCTGCTATGGTTTCATCTTTGCTTCCTTCCCCTGAACAGTTATCATCTCTTGATGTTAACAGTGCTACTGATACTTTCTGCTCCACTCTTACATCTTGTTTAGACACTGTCTGCCCCTTGTCTTCCAGGCCAGCTCGTACCCCCTCTTCTGCCCCTTGGCTATCTGATGTTCTCTGTGAGTATCGTTCTAAGCTCAGAGCTGCAGAAAGAGTATGGCGCAAATCACAAAATCCTACTGACCTTAATGTATATTGATCACTCCTCTCTTCATTCTCTGCTAATGTCTCCACTGCTAAAAGCACAACAAAATTAACAATTCGCCTAACTCTCGCATGCTATTTTAAAACATTTTCCTCCCTCCTTTGTCCTCCTCCTCCCCCTCCTTCATCAACTCTAACAGCTGACGACTTTGCCACATTCTTCATTAATAAAATTACAAACCTCAGTGCACAATTTTCCACACCACAAACTGTCAAACACATCTTACCAGCAAACATACACTCGTTTTCATCCTTCTCTCCACTCTCTGAGGCAGAAGTCTCTAAACTCATCCTTTCCAATCATCCTACTACTTGTCCACTTGATCCTATTCCATCTCATCTCCTTCAAGCCATTTCTCCTGCCATTGTACCTGCACTCACTCACATGGTTAACACATCCCTTCACACTGGTGCTTTTCCTTCAACATTTAAACAGGCTCGTCTAGCCCCACTTCTTAAGAAACCCACTCTTAACCCAACTCTTTTAGAGAACTACAGACCAGTTTCCCTTCTACCTTTCATTGCAAAAACACATGAACGAGTTGTGTTCAACCAAGTCTCAGCCATTCTCACACAGAACAACCTCCTGGACAGCAACCAATCTGGCTTCAAAAGTGGACATTCGACCGAGACTGCCATGCTTTCAGTTGTTGAAGCCCTAAGAATGGCAAGAGCGGCTTCCAAATCTTCAATACTTATTTTCCTGGATCTGTCTGCTTCTTTTGATATGGTGAACCAGTCAACCCTATTGGAAAATGGCATCTCAGGAATGGCACGCCAGTGGTTTGAGTCTTACCTCTTAGATAGGTCCTTCAAGGTATCTTGGAGAGGTGAGGTGTCCAAGTCGCAACATCTAGCTACTGGGGTGCCTCAGGGCTCAGTACTTGGACCACTTCTCTTCTCTGTCTACATGGCATCACTAGGTTCTGTCATTCAGAAACGTCTAGGTTACTTGTGTAACCCTCGTTCCCTGAAGGAGGGAACGGAGACGTTATGTCAGTGACTGGCGAATTGGGATCTCGCCCGAGAGCCCAATCACCTTCGAGTGTAAACTAAACAAGCCAATGACAGTTGGCGTGCGTGTTTTTTGCAGTTTTTTGCTGAGGAGCCGAGACCACGTGCCCCGGCCGTACACCGGTGGTACAGCAACTGTGGCGACGGAACATAACGTCTCCGTTCCCTCCTACTGAGAACACGACTCATCCATGAGCGCTGCTTCAGCATGCTGTAAGCCCACGCACGAGAGGCAGCGATCATGACCATCAGATGGAGGCAGGAAACGACCACATCCAGAAACGCACGAGCGGGAAGCCATCTTTAAAAACACGCCCGTCGCTCGTGGAGCTCTTTTAGACATTTGCTCTTTTAGGAAAAAAGGAAACACTCTTTTAGAGAGAGCGCTGAAGTGCCCAGGGGAGGTCGCGGCGAGATCGCAGAATGGCAGCTGCAGCACGCCGAAGATGAGCAGCACTGAATGGCAACCCCCGCTGACGCGCCGTAACACCAACGCCAGCTGTTTCTTCCAAACACTCGCAGAGATTCGTCCTGAGAAGGCTCGGCTCCGAAGCAAAAAGCTGATGTGCGTTTGCACGCGCTCTCCTTTTATACCCACGCTGCGGGGCGGGGTGCTCGTGGCGAAACACGCACGCCAACTGTCATTGGCTTGTTAGTGTACACTCGAAGGTGATTGGGCTCTCGGGCGAGATCCCAATTCGTCAGTCACTGACGTAACGTAGAACGTGACTGACTGAATGGCGTCACATATCTTCATGTGAACATGTAGAACATGGCTTTTCATATCACTGCTATGCTGATGACACTCAACTCTACCTCTCATTCCATCTTGATGATCCGACGATAGCTGCTCGCATCTCAGCATGTCTAACAGACATTTCTTGTTGGATGACAGACTATCACCTTCAACTCAACCTGGCTAAGACAGAACTGCTTGTGGTTTCAACAGACCCATCACTTTATCAAAATTTCACCATCCAGTTAGGCTCATCAACCATAACTCCTTTTATACTGTATACACCTTGCTACGTGTACTGTGTTAGGCTAACCGAGACTTGTCATTTGCACTTATATATTGTTGCTCTTTTGTTAGTTTTGACTGCTTTTATTGTCCTCATTTGTAAGTCGCTTTGGATAAAAGCGTCTGCTAAATGACTAAATGTAAATGTATATGCTTACACTTTCTCTATTTTATCTGTTGTGCTCTCTAACAGTTTTGGAAGGCAGTCTGCCTTTGCATCATTTCCATCTGAGCCTGTCCGGGCTCCTCTCTTCCCAGACACCTTTACTTACCTTAACCCTGATGAGGCCACAGTTAACATTGTGGGTGTTCATCACATCCCAGGAAGCCCCAACACACTCCACCGTACAGTTGCCACCAATACACCCCCAAGCCCTGCCCTTCACCGTAGGCTTGGTGGTCCAAGTAGCCCTGCTTTTGGGCGACGTCTACCAACAGCCAATGGCGGCAGTGAACCAACCACTCCCAACAGCCCTCTTTTGGGTCGCAGTGGCAAGTTCATCCCACCAAGCCCTGTACTAGACCGCCACCACTCACCTGCTCCAGTTGCCTCTAGCCCAGAACACAAAGCCCCACCTAGGGGTCAGGCCACTCCAGATGAGAGACATGGGGCAGAGTCCAGGCAAAGCACCAATTCTTTGGTTCAGCCTGGCCTTGCTTCCCCTTTATTTCACCTAGAGCAATCCTGTAGCCCCTCACTGTTCTTGCCCCTGGATGTAACAGCGGGATCCATCGCAGAGAATTCTAAAAGTGTTCCAACAGAGGGCATTGAAAGTAGGAAAGCTCCCACTCCTACACAAGTGCCACCACAAGGAGCTGCGCTTGCCTCAATATATGGTAAGATAAGAACTGCAGCTAGAAATCTTGAAAATCAAATCACTAAATGAAATAGATGTGTGTAATTATTTTATCAATTATTCAGCAAACCATTTGTTCTATTTCAGCCGATGGACCTCCAGATATTAGAATCAATATCAAATTTGTTCAAGATACATCCAAATTTTGGTACAAACCAGAAATCTCAAGGGAACAAGGTGAGCGATTTGATGCCAGTTTTCACTCTTGGTTTTCTCTGAATCTGTGTAGAGTGGAGCCAAACCCGTCTATCATAGGGCAGGCCATATCAAGACATTTTGAACATTAATGTAGTTGCTGTGTTTTGCCTTTGTATGGATGTTTGGATGACTAGTGATACATTTACTCTTTCATGTTTTTTAGCCATCTGTATTCTTAAAGATCGTGAACCAGGAGCATTTGTCATTCGAGACAGTAACTCATTCAGAGGAGCATATGGCTTGGCCATGAAAGTAGCCTCTCCCCCTCCAATGGTGCAGCAGAAGAAAGGTAACTGCATGCATCACGCAAATCATCACTGAATAGAACTTCATCCTCATTTATCTTTTGTTCTTACCTTGAAGTTGGAGACATCACAAATGAGTTGGTACGACACTTCTTGATTGAAACCAGTGCCAAGGGCGTGAGACTTAAGGGTTGCCCAAACGAGCCCTACTTTGGTAAGAATGAATTTCCAGTGGCGATGCTTTTATGATTTTCTGTCTGCTGTGTATTGTACTGACTTAAATTGGTACCTTTTGAATAGTAGTCTGTAGTCTTCCACCCATCAGCTTGTTTGTGTGCTATAACTTGTACTTTGTGTGTGTATGCGTTTACAGGATGTCTTTCTGCTCTCGTTTATCAACACGCCATGACACCTCTGGCTCTTCCATGCAAGCTTATGATCCCTACAAGAGGTGAGAATTATATTATCACCCAATTCCTGTAGCCCCTGTAATTGACCTCTTGTCAATAGATGGCATTTTTGTTTGTATTCTTTAATCATTGACTGACCTGTACTTGTCTCCATGTCTGACCTTTTTGTGAACAGATCCAAATGAAGAGGCCTTGGAGCTAGCAACACCAACAAGTTCAACTATCGATTTATTAAAGCAGGGAGCAGGTGAGTCTCTCTTTCATTTCCCTCATTGCTTTTTGTAAATATCATTTGTCTCCTAATTTCTTGTCAAATTTTCTACCACTTCAGGACCTCCTAAACCTACTGAAGATTTTTATGGTAAATATGGCACATCATCTCCTAGCTGGCATTTGTGTCACTGTTTGCATGCTAATTTTATAGTAACTTCTGCCTATGAAAACCAACTACTCTCACCATGTGCACCTGAAACCAGTCCATAAAAGTATCTTTGACCTCAAATTATAGTTATGACATCCTTTTTTCATGTCATTCCTTTTACATAGTATTGTTTTGGTGTTATTTGAGACAAACAAATTTCTAAATGCAATCTCTATTTCAAGCTTATTTTATCTCTTTCTCCTAGCATGTAATGTTTTGTACATAAACTCTGTGGATATGGAGTCACTGACTGGTCCACAGGCTGTGGCCAAAGCCATCACTGAAACACTTGCTGCCAAATCCTCTCCTACAGCAACCATTGTCCACTTCAAAGTGTCGACACAGGGCATCACACTCACTGACAATCAGAGGAAGTGAGTGGATTTAATATGATTAATGTTTTAATTTTACAACTGTTAAGTGTCGTCTTGAATCAAACTTGTGTGACCTTGGAATAACAACTTAATTTTCCTTGTAGGATTTTTTTCCGTCGTCATTACCCAGTCAACATGATCACTTACTGTAATTTGGACTCACAAGACAGAAAGTGAGTATTTTGTATTTTAGTTGGCTTTTCTGCATGGTCCATGTACTACATTTCATTCATTCAGAAATATAATTCTGCATTAAATTTAGTATGAGCCTTATATCCCATTGTTTTCACAGGTGGAATAAAGCAGAGGGTGGTGTAGCAAAGTGAGTATACCAATTATCAATGTCAATAATTTTGTTAAACACTCAGAAAAAAATAACTAATAAGACTTTACTCTGGTTTATAATGCAGACTTTTTGGGTTTGTGGCTCGAAAACAAGGAAGCACAACTGATAATGTGAGTCATCTGTTTGCTGAGCTGGAACCAGACCAGCCTGCTTCAACCATTGTCCATTTTGTCTCCAAATTCATGCTGAACACCCAGAAACCTTGAGTGACCACCTAGCAACCATCTTGGTTTCTCCACGTGTCTGAATTTTCTCACCAAAGAGGATTTGGTTATACTTATTTTTCCAGAGTGGATTATTCTTTTTACATACATTATTACTTTCTTTTTTGTTTAATAACTCTGGTGGTTGGGCTCTTACTCTTTCTTCTTTGTGAAGATTTGAAAATTATGCTGTTTTTTTAGGTGAAGATCTTGCTGAAAAATAAAGCAGATTAAGAATATGTCAGGGTTAAAGTACTGTAGTAAGTGTAAATGACTGGGATAAAAGTTGTCCCTATGGCCTTCTTCATTAGGAGGCAGGATTTTACAATAAAGAATACAAATAATAAAATACAAATAATATGCCAACATTGTGATAGAACAACCAAAGGTAGAGTTCAGAAAAAAATTGTCTGAGAATTATTTACTTTTTATTTTATAAAAAAAAAAGAAAGAAAAAAAAGATCAGATCAGACAAGTCAAAAACTCCAAATTCTTCTTTCTGTGTCCTGTGAAAAGTATGAAGAAGCCATTTTGCATGTTTGCTTGCAAGAATCATAAGAGTAAGTTATTGTCTCTGAATTCAGAGGACTTTAGTTTACTCCGCTGTTACTCAGAAAAGAATTTTGCAGAATTTAGCTTTTCACTTCAAATAACAGACCAAATCTGTTGAAATAAATGAAAAAAGTGGTCTAAAAAATGGCAGAAAATCACTTTGCCAAATTGATCACCACATGAAGACTTGCTACATTTTCCTGTGGACATGGAACTAGCAACTACGCTGCAGTCACTGGAAACTTTATGCTGAAATTCCATATTCATATGGATAGTAAAAAAAAACACACTGGCTCTACCTACAAATGTCCTATGTGTTGGGTAGTAGATGTTAAGCTTTCACTGAACTGTGCTCAACATCCCATTCACAGCTTTGCCCCAGTCAGTGACAAAAATAAGACAACAGTTTGTTGCATACTATTTGAGTGCATGGGTAGGTCCATTTTGTACTGGTCTTTAAAATGTATTATGACAAACCATGACATTTAATGAATATTTATTTTTGTTGCAGTATTACTCATGGGTAACTAATATTTAAAAACAGTCTATACTCTACAGAAAATAAACTTGACTTAAAAGTAAAAAAAATGAATTATTTTAGCTAAAATGTCAAAATCAGGTTTTGAGAAGCTCTTGATGTAAAATGTATGTTACAGTTTTTGTCTTTATTTGAATGTGTGTTCACTGTGTCACTGTGTTAGGCGATTTAGAATGAAAAGGCATGAATGTGGATGAAACTGAAAAAAATATTTTAGATTAAAAAAAAACAATATATGTATAGAAATTTGCCACGAGTGCTGTAATTATGTGTGTGATTAAAATAGCTCCTGGATTGATATGGATTATGTTATTGGTCAAAGGGAGGTCAGCTATTTGCTGTTTTCTGTGGAAATGTAAAAGAGGCAGTGTAACAATATGTTTACCAAAAGTATATAGAATTTCATGTAATGCACTTTCCATCCTGTCAAGGACTAGGTTGTTATAGTAGGTTCATTCTCTGTTCACCATCATTAAGTGCTTTATAATCATAGATGGGGCAAAAGAGATTGAATATTTTAAAAAAATAATCTAAAGTAACTGACAGGATGAAAAGTGTTTTATTGTAGATTTCTCTATAACAAGAGGCAATGGTGGTACACTTAAACTCTGAGTTAAGTACGTCATTTGTAGAAAGTCAAAGCAGTTCACCTAAAATGTGTTAGCAGTGCAATATTTACTGTCAGGTTTTACTGTTTTTCAAATGTGAATTCTGGAGCTGCAACACATTCATGGATGAAATTAGAGAAACTGTGGTTTACAGTCAATTTTGTATATTTTCAAATGGTCAAAAAGGAGCAATTTGACAAACCATGTGCAGTTGAAAATGAAAAAAAAAAATCATAAAGTGAACCATTTGTTAAATGGTGATCATCTTGAAAATATATTGAAAGAGATGTTCAGTATCTTGTGCTTAAACTGCTGTTATTTTGTGTTATTACAATAGTAATAATAATTGGTTCGTGGTACTGTATAATTTCTCAGCAGATGGCAGTGTTGTTTCAAATTAAGGACCACATTAAGTGACAAACATCAAAACACAACATTAGATTCAGCAAAGGAGAAAATATTTTAGTTCCACAGTGTGAAGCCTTAAACAGCACAATCTTTGTAACCACCCTCTAATTTATACTGAACCGTTACACCACAGACTGATTCAAAGGGTGACTTAATCAGAGCTTAAACAATGACTTCCCTCCATCATGATGCTGAGTGCAAGGACAGCTATGAGAGTCAGATATGAGTGCTTAGATTCAAGTCAGATAAACAGATTTGTAAGTAGCTCAAACTGAATGCCAAAAATATGACCTCGTGTTTTCTTCTTCTTCTTCTTTTTCTCTCAAAATAGATCAGATCTCTGCCATACCTGAAAAAAAATATCTGAATTGGCTGACAGTGTAAATTCAATCATCGATATCTAAGCCCCTATTTATACTGACTGGAATTTTCCATGAAAAACATTACATATCTGAAAATAATGAATATAATTAATTTCTAATTATATATTATTGGGGAATGCAACATGACCTAGTAGAGAGGCAAAAAAAAATCTGAATTCACTATATAATTGAATGAGTTGAGAGAGGGTTTACTGATGACAAAGTCCTCCATGCTTCTTCATTCTCCAGCTTGGGTCATTTCTATTTCAGCATGACAATTGCTTAAAGAAATGTCCATACAGATATGTTTTTCTGAGTCTGGTGTGGAAGATCTTCAATGGCCAAGTATAAACCTGAACCCCATTGCACCTTCAGGATCAACTGCTACAAACCTCACTGAAGTTCTTTTGTCCGAATGAGAGTATATATCCAATTTCCATGATCTACTCCAGCGGTTCTCAAACCTCTCCATGAAGTACCCCCAGCACTGCACGTTTTGTATGTCTCCCTATATCTTACACACCCACTTCAGGTCTTGCAGTCTCCACTAATGAGCTGATGAGTTGAATCAGGTGTGATAGATGAGGGAGACATACAAAATGTGCAGGGCAAGGGGTACTCCAGGACAGGTCTGAGAACCACTGATCTACTCTAATGGTAAGCCTTTCCAGAAGGATGCCAGCTGTTAAAGTATAAAAGAGAGGAATACATGGTTTATTTGCCTTCCTTTTGAGATTAAATGTTCAACAAGACACATAAGGCAAATACTGTTTGATGATGGTAGTCCTATGTGATTTAGTATTAATCATCTTGTTAAAGTGTGTTGGGAATTGTTTGCTTTCATAATTTACAGGGCATATTGATCTATTATTGTATAATTTCAATGGCATTCATATTTTATTTTTTATTATATTTTATTTTAAAAATTGTATTTGTTAAATTTCAAGTAAATATGATGTTATATTGACATTTTCTGTGAGGAGCATGCCTTTTGTTATAATTTACAGAGGCTATTTTTAAATCATAATTGACAGGTCATATTAATTTTCATAATTTTGGTAGGTGTTTATCAGTTAGGATACTCCCGGGAGGACTTTAAAATACACTGAAAAACTCTTGCTCGACATTTGCTGATTCAGGTGAAACACATGTTGTCATTCAGAAGTTCTTTCCACAAAATTGTTTTTGTCCTGTAAATCTTTTTATATATTCGGACAAAACTTTAGCACATAACTTGTCCCACAACATAGACCCATGAATGAGGTGTCAAATCATGGCAGCTTATTGAGGAGAGGTGTGCTATGACATTTTTAAATCATCAGGTGCATGATGAAAATTCTGCTGAAAAAATCCCATAGATTTAACAATAAAATTGTGAGATCTCATCTCTGCATCAGAATGTTATAGAGATTTGAGGGTGGGCAACATTTGACTCTTTCAAACAAGCAGTGTATAAAGTGCCATACCAACTTCCTTGCTGTGCCTTAGGAACCAATTACAGCACACTAGCAAGAACTTCCATTGAAAAAGGGTAAGAGAATATCTCAGGATCAGAACATCACAGAGACAAGGGAGTGGGATGTTTTTGACAAGGGGGTGGTATGTTTGAGTGGCAAGTAGCCTGAAAAATATCCAGCCATGCCCTAGCAACCATAGAATAAAATTAACTCTCCATATCTCAGCACTAGTACATCACAGAGACCTGACTGCATCCTGACTGCAAGCATCCTGTCTATTAGTGTCACCCAGGTAACTGTTTAGTCACACCGTATCAACCATATGGAAGCATAAATAAGTCATATTTCATCAGTGGAACATCACACAAACATGAAGGTTGGCTCTTTTGATTCAGGAAACCAATGGGAAACCATTTATTAAAGGGGTCATATGATGCGATTTCAATTTTTCCTTTCTCTTTGAAGTGTTACAAGCTCTTGGTGCATAAAGAAGATCTGTAAAGTTGCAAAGACTAAAGTCTCAAATCCAAAGAGATATTCTTTATAAAAGTTAAGAGTCAGCCACGCCTACCTAAAATGGCTCGTTCTAACATGCCCCCACATGTCTACGTCATGATGTGGGAAGATTTGCATAATGCTGCCCAAATGTTCACGCAAAGAAAGAAGGCATAAATTTGATTCTCACTAGTATTGTTGTTGCCATGTGTTTCGTTGTGAAAGCAAAACTACTTTGTGTGGCCTTCCAAAAGAGGACGATATCCGCTTCGTCATGCATAGAGCTGATCCGTGCTGGTCGCTGAGGAAATACATCAACTTCGCGCTGTGGATCGCCGGATCGGCTTTCACTGTGTATGAAGCGGAGTCCAGCCTGGGGTCGTCACATGTGGTTGCCGCAAGCCTGCCAGCCGCGCCGTTGCCAGGCCCGGCCTCCGCTCACTCTAACCCGCCGGCTGTTCCTCACTCTAGGCCGCCGCTCACTCAGGCCCGCCACCGCTCACTCAAGCCCGCCATGTGTGACGCTGTGTTTCGTTGTGAAAGCGAAACTACTTTGTTTGGCCTTCCAAAAGAGGACATGACTAGAAATCAGTGGTTAAGTTGTATTTACAACACTGTTCCAGAACAGTTCAACCCAAATATTCAGATGTGTGCAGCACATTTTATGGAGGACTGTTTCCTGATCCTGGTAGAGTAGACTACAATGCCGACTCACAGACTGTAAGTAAATTTTTTATATTTAAAGGATTTGCCACTGATGATTCAAACGCGAGTTTTGAGCAGTGTAGAGTAGCGCTTGTAGTTTGTCATTTCTCTGATCACAAATGCAGACATGGGGCATAGAGGAGAAACAATAATGTACAGTATGTCCGGCGTTAAATGATTGGCACAGACATATAGGACTTTAGCATTTTTTTCCGGGACATTTCCTTCGAAAATGAAATGTAACCACTGTGTCCTCAGCGGCTCAAATGGAGGGAATCTATGGCGACTCCTATGGTCATTGGTTCATCCCAAAACACAACACTTATAAATGCCTCTTTGGCTCTGACATTGTATCTCCAGCAACTACAGCAAGAAAATAGTAATGGCGGACTGCTGCATCTCACTCAGGGTGGTGTCTATGCTAATAGGGCAGAGATCGTCACAAATGGGCGGGACTTTTTCCCTACCATGCCATGAACGTAGGGAGAAATCTTGAACTGTTCATTTGGAGAGACTGTTTATGATTTATTGGGATTATAAAAAAAATAAGTGAGTGGATTTTTACCCTTATAGGTTGGTTGTTTTCACACAGCTGTGTTCAAACACCTTATAAAAGTGATTTTTGTATAATAGGTCACCTTTAAATATGTGCCTTTCAATAGAATGTGGCATAATCACATCATCATAGCATCATCTAAAATTAAGACTTAATATAAGATTTAAAAAATCTAGAAAAAGTCATTATACATACTAAGTACATCACTACATAATTTATTCTACCTTTGAGTTAATCAATGAAGAAATCACTTTCCTTAATGAAATCTGTCATTCTGCCATTTTCATCTATTTAAAATTAGTTTGTATAGTGTATATA
>NW_015505992.1:137037-140343 GCF_001515645.1 Sinocyclocheilus grahami
TATATATATATATATATATATATATATATATATATATATATATATATATTATTTTTACCACTATTAGACATAGGCCTACATAGTATATGAGACCACACTACTTTAGACCCTACCCAGATTTATGGAATGCATGTGGAGAGGGAATCAGAAATGGTACAGATGCTCCTAAATATTACAGTCATATTCTATTTGTTCTGCATCTTACTGTACAACCATTCTCTTATTATGAGCACTGGAGGAGAAGAAAGAAAGAAAGAAAGAAAGAAAGAAAGAAAGAAAGAAAGAAAGAAAGAAAGAAAGAAAGAAAGAAAGAAAGAAAGAAAGATTAAATCTGGGTTGCTGCGAACAAAGCACGAATTGACGGTTTAGTATTGAATTAATGTAGTTTGTGGTTTCATCATTTTATCTTTAAAAAGAAAATTTTTGGGGTAATGACTATAATCGTTAGTCATATTTGTGTTCAGTTCAATTTATTTAGCGCTTTTTATAATACACATATCCCAAAACAGCTTTACAGAAGAAAAAGGAAAATAAAGATGATAAAGGAAAAGAACATACAGTAGTCAACACTGCAGGCTTTAGGATCCAGGTATATAAATTAATCTCTTTGAATCATTCATAAGAACACCTCTACTGTCAAGTCCGTCTAGGCTGAATTAATATCAAGTGCAATTCTAATAGTGGAACTCCCCTAGGACAGTCAAGTGATGCGCTTTCATTCTTTCTGTTTAACAATGTTTTCAGTGTTTTTTTTGGCATGCATTACTTCTCAACTGATGTTGTTTTTAAAATCTTATATAGGCCTACCATTAATTTTAGAGGAGTTGTTGAAGAATTAGAAACACGTGAAAAAGATGCGATCTCTTTGGATTATATTGGGATTATCGCTTTACCTGGTATTTATGGAGAAGGTAGCAAAAGCTCAGCGAGCAGGTAACAAAATCACCTGTTCTTCTTGTAGAAATATTGCAGTTATAAAATTTCATTTAGAATGTAATTTGTCCAGCGTCCATTAGAACTGTAGATGTATTATTTAACCTACACTATTTTGTTTTGTGTACTTGCATCTCGCAGTTTTCTATGTGTATGTTTGAATAACAATTATTCACTACAAATGTGGATTACATTTTTATATCTAAAGCCACTTGCTGTTATTGCTATATACCTATAAGTTAATGATTGTTTACAGTGTACATATCTGTAGTTGTTTACATTAGCAATATATATACAGAAGAAGCCTTGAAATGTAACTTGTTTTTTTTTTTAAGGAAAATCAATGCAATATATTTTTGTTCAATAATAGTTTTTGATTATTATTTATGATTTTGAGGGAATTTTATGATATTATGCAATATTAATCAGGGCTGTACGTTAACTTTTTTTTGCACATAGCACTGGTGCTACAGAGGTTGAAAGTTTTGTAGCACAGGCCAAACAGTTGTAGCACAAGTTAGGGGTGTGCGATATGGCAAAAATATATCACCATTTTATTCAGGAATATAACGATTCGCGATTTTAATCACGATTCTTTGTCATGTTTGTTTTACTAAGTTGCCTGTAAAAAAAAAAGCCTTTCAAGGTAACAAAATATAAAATAAAAAAGAATGGGAAACGCATCCGTTTCTCTCTGAACTGTTTACTTTCATTTTAGACAACTAACTGTGTTTATATGTAAACCTTGTGTGCTTTTTACAGTATGAGACGCAAAATCAATCAGACGCCAAAGACAACTTATAAATTGAGTTAAATCTAGTAATCAGGCGCTGTTTGAAAGTTGCGCGCGCTTCATGTGTACTCGCTCAGAAGCAGGTTAGAACAGCACATGAATTAAATGTTTAACCGGCTTTAAAGCACATGCAAATAATGTATTTTTGTGATTGCGCATAAGTGCTGTGTCCCGTGAGCGTAAATCTACCTCTGAGTTAACATTTGAAGTGAATGTATGTGGCGTTGTACGGTATATTGAGACCATAGACGGAGGCGGCAGAACTTCAGCTGATAGAATGTGCGCTGTAGCACGATACTACATTTCTTCAAAAGCAGATCGTGGAGACATTTTAATCATGCACCATCAAAAATATCGCACACCCCTAAACCAAGTATAATCAATCTCACACACACAAACAAGCACAACGAAATCACTTCACACTATTAAGCGCCTGTGTAATGAACATGCAAAACTGTATCGCACGTGTGCGTCAGTGGTAAATTTATTCATCGCACAAACCAGTTTTTTCATAGCACGTGCGATGTCGCACTGTACAGCCCTGTTAATACAAAACTTGTGTAATGCTGCGTAACCTCTTGTATTAGCACCCTATATATATATATACAGAGGCTTTTGGATTCCCATTGTTTTTTAGACATAATTTCTTCATTTTTTCTAACATCTGTTAGGCTAAAATAAGATCAAACGCAATAATTATCAAACCGTAAATTTAAGAAAAAGAGTAATAAAAATAAATGAAATAACCATAAATAAATAGAATTGTAAATATTTACATACAAACAGTAATTATGTTACACATTGCTGAAAACGCAACAGACAGTATTACAGTGTCTCTTGCACACTGGAAGTCTGCATTTTATGCAAAAAAATGCTGGTTTTCACATTCTTTGGCCAGCACATTTGGAACCTTTTTTCTTTTCTGTGAGAGACTGGTCATAGAGGAATGAGACGTGGAGGGACCAGCTGCGGAGGGACCAGCCGTGGAGGCACCTGCTGTGAAGGAACCAGCCGTGGAGGGACCAGCTGTGGAGGCACATGCCGTGAAGGAACCAGCTCCAAAGGGACCAGCTGCAGAAGGACCAGCCGTGGAGGAGCCAGCTCCGAAGGGACCAAATGCAGAAGGACCAGCCGTGGAGGAACCAGCTCCGAAGGGACCAACTGCAGAAGGACCAGCCGTGGAGGCACCTGCTCCGAAGGGACCAGCTGCAGAAGGACTAGCCGTGGAGGCACCTGCTCCCAAGGGACCAGCTTCAGAAGGACCAGCCATAGAGGCACCAGCTCCGAAGGGACCAGCTGCAGAAGGACCAGCCGTGGAGGAACCAGCTCTGAAGGGACCAACTGCAGAAGGACCAGCTGTGGAGGAACCAGCTCCGAAGGGACCAGCTGCAGAAGGACCAGCCGTGGAGGAACCAGCTCTGAAGGGACCAGCTGTGGAGGAACCAGCTCAGAAGGGACCTTCTGCAGAAGGACCAGCCGTGGAGGAACCAGGGACCAACTGACCAACTGCAGAAGGACCAGCTGTGGAGGAACCAGCTCCGAAGGGACCAGCTGCAGGACCAGCCGTGGACTCCGAAGGG
>NW_015505992.1:140416-152898 GCF_001515645.1 Sinocyclocheilus grahami
GGACCAGCTATTGAGGCACGAGCCTTGGAGGGACGTGTGTGTGTGTGTGTGTGTGTGCGCGCGAGAGAGAGAGCCTCATTTGTATTTTGTATTTTTTTCATTTCTTGATTTTATTTCACATATTTTCAAAATTTGCTCTGTTCCAGTCTTACCAGTTCATTTCACTGTATTTATGTGTATGCGCGTGTGTGGGTGTCTATTCTGCACTCCTGATATTCTAGAGAGTCACCCCTTGATTGCTGCACACTTTTTTCTGATCAGTGGCTGATTTGTAGTTTGTACCACCAAAAGACTCACTGAGTTTTCAAATTTTTTAGTATTTCCCATTCATTTCCTATGTCGGTCATTTTTGACCGCGAAGAAGTCAAGTGTGACTATTTTTTTTGACCCTTTAACATATCCGAATCATGTCCATGATTTTTTGGTGTTCATATTGCTAATGTGACAAAAGTCACCAAGTGTCATCTCATTCCGATGAAGCTAAGATTTTTTTAATTTCAAAATATAAATGTAGGGCCAGAGGGTTAATAAGCTTTCTCAGCATAACGATACCTGTTTTTCCTACATCTCTGTCAGCAGCTTCCTTCAGAAATGTAGATATCTTGGAGCTTCTCTTCTGTTGTAGAAAGGTTACTCCTGAAACCACAGAACAATTTTTTATCAATAATTGTTTAACTTTGCTATGAAAGATCAAATCACATTTTAACTAGATTCAGTTCATTCACGCGCCTTTAAGTGACGTCACCGATTAACAGTACAGCTCATATTTTTAGGCTAAATAAATGAGCCTAATTCCAATAACTCATTGACGAAACATTTACAAACCAATCAAAACCTCCCGTCTACACATAAAGATGTGATTAAAAGTCAAAACTTTCATAAATAAGAGCTCAATATACAGAGTTAGCATGCCTCGTCTGAAATCAGTTGAGATGCTAACGGAAACACTAAACCATTTTTATGAAGTAAGTATTCAACAAAAGCATGTCAATCACAAGTAAGAAAAGTGTCAGGAACAGTTTTATGTAATATTTGTGGGATTTTTGGGACTAAACTCACCTGAAAACAGTGAAAACAGCAGTGAGAGACGTGTTGCAGCTTGTCAGCAGGAGTGTTGCTCCCCGTTTCCATGGTAACTCCCTGCTGCAGTGTTTGAATCTCATAGACTGTATGGTTTAAATGGGACTCAGCGAGCACCCATTAAAATATATATATATATAACATTGGTTAATGGAAACGCCGTCATTTCGCAATACTTTTTTTTATCGACATTCAGAAAATATCGCCATAGTTTTGCGCAAATCTGTAATGGAAACGCGCCGGTTTGAATGCGACCATAGACTGTATAAAAGCATGCGACTCAGCCAGCACCCATTAAAACACGTCACAGTCACGCAGCATTTACATAAATAAACATAGAAGTTGAACGTAAACTAAAAAAAATATTACATTTAGAATTTTAATAGTTTTGTAGTTCTATGACCCCTTCATACATAGGTGTGAACTGCAACCCGCACATGATAGTAGGACAAAGTGGCACTTTTATTTTAATTTTATTTTTGTATATTTTTATTTTTATAAGATTTTGTATTGTTGTTTTTACGAACATTCAAACAATTTATTTCATTTAAAAACATGCTTTTTATACAAAACTTTTGCTAATAATTATAACTCTCACTTTTATTCAGTGGAGCAGTGGAACTGTAAAACATAAATGTAAAAAATATTTATAAAACAAAGATGCCATAAGAGCTCAGTAGAAACCTTTTTTACAGTCTATGGTAGAAACACAGGACCCTCCGCTTGCCACTGGTGTACTGACGGAGGCCCAGCCGCGGCAAACCGCTGGTGGCGTGCTACCCAAAAAACGAACAGCAGACCGACAGCAGTTTTTATAATGGTCGGCTTGACGACGGTGTGCCGACGGTGGTCCGACCATGTTAAGCCGCTGAATTTGAGCAGTCCAAAAAACGCTGGCGGACCGCCAGGTCATTGTTTGCTGGGTCCTCGACCTGCAAAATAACATCGTCAGAATGCTGACAGAAAAAATGTATGAAAGCGCTGACGATTTGGGAAAAAATCATTAAAAAGAACTCTGATGGGATTGAGGCTCTCCAGAAATCCACCGAATTCTTGTCTCGTGAGATCAATGACATCAGAGCAGATCTGGACTGAAAACATCGAGCATTACCCATGACAAAAAAATACTGAATCTGGAAGTTAAAGTGAACAAAATGGAGAGATATAGAAGGCACTGGAACTTGAGGCTTCATGGTCTTGCCGAACATGAAGGCGAAGACAATAAACAGAAGGTCGGGGACATCTGCGCTGCAGTGCTGCCAGAGGAAAAGGGAAAGGTTTGGAAAAAATAATTAAAAAGAACTCTGACGGGATTGAGGCTCTCCAGAAATCCACCGAATTCTTGTCTCGTGAGATCAATGACATCAGAGCAGATCTGGACTGAAAACATCGAGCATTACCCATGACAAAAAAATACTGAATCTGGAAGTTAAAGTGAACAAAATGGAGAGATATAGAAGGCACTGGAACTTGAGGCTTCATGGTCTTGCCGAACATGAAGGCGAAGACAATAAACAGAAGGTCGGGGACATCTGCGCTGCAGTGCTGCCAGAGGAAAAGGGAAAGTTCGCTGCCGAAATTGACGTGGCTCATCGCGTGGGAAGGAGGCTCGACGTGAACCAGAGGCCAAGGGCTGTGATTCTCCTGTTCAGATCCAGGCATATCAGAGACTTGCTGTGGAAAAGTGCAAAGAAAAGCAGTTTTTTGAAAGAAAAGAAGTTGAGATTTGCTGAAGATCTGTCGGCAGTTGATAAAGAGACCAGGAGTCAGCTGTGGCCAAGTGTTGCAGCTGCAGGAGGGCTTATTTTGTTGGGACCAGAGCATTTGTGGACGGGAAGGAGATTTTTGTGATGTAGGCAATGACATTTATGTTTGACTTGAGTTTACAAATGCCTAAAGTATGCCATCAGGTGAACATTAATGTTATGTGGGGTTCGGAGATGTAAACTTCTGTTCTGAAGTTCTTCTGTGAGTATAGGGCCTTTCGCACCGCTTTAGTTCCAGAACTAAATGTACAGTACTAAAGTACTGGGAAGATTTTGCGCAAACTATTTCCCAGTACAATTTAAAGGGTTGCATTCACACCGACAGTGTGTACTAGGAACCGGTCGACAGCATCGTCATTTGTGCGCGGCGTTCAACAATGAAAACAAAGAAAAACAACATTAACAACAGGAGGATGGAGGACGCTGTGATCGGTGTTGTGTTTTTGTTGCGTCTCGCGGGTTTCACAATAATGGACATGGAAAGTCGACGTATACGTAAAGCGATTGAAAGAACGGAAAGGAGGACTAAGAATCTCCAACGACAACTGGCAGTGCTACATTTGCTACAAGTGCCTGCACTTCAGCGTCCGTCCATCTATCGCTGTTCTCCATACATGCGAAATAAGTTGACACAGTGTTTACAGTACGTTTTCATACGCGTTTGGCCAATCAATGTCTACGTACGTCACGATTAGTACCAGTTGTGCTGGTTAGATCCTGCTAGATTAGGAGCTAATTTGGTTCTTGAAAAAGGCAGTCCGGTACTAAAATCGCTCCCAGTTCCGGCGGTGCAAAAACAGCAAAAAGTGGGTAGTTCCACAATTAGTTCTGGTACTATGAAAAGGTTCCTGCGGTGCGAAAGGCCCTAATGTGTTCACTTGCTGTTTTTTCACTTAATGTTAGAGGTATGAGAAATTTATTTCAAAGAAAAGCAATCTTTTTGTTTTGTAGAAAATATTTTTGTGATTTTTATTTCATCAAAGAGACACATGCATCTGAATCAGACTTTCAGTTTTGGAAGAGCCAGTGGGGAAACGATATGTGGATGTCGTATGGTAGCAATCATTCTGCAGGTGTTGCAATTTTGAAGGGTAAATTTAGAGAAAAAATTGTTACAAGTTATTCACATTCTTTGGGCAGATGGGTCATTTTGATTGTCAAATTCAACCAGCAATATTTTGTATTAGGGAATATATATGCAACAAACTGTGTTGTAAGGATTAAAAGTTTACTACAAGAATTTGAAGAAAAAATCAGAAACATCTTGGACAGTTTTCCAGATGCTAAACTAATTATTGGAGGAGATTATAATTCCATTTGGGATAATAATTTAGACTAGTTTAAATAATTTCAATGAATTACATACTTTGTGTTTAGAATTGGATTTAATTGATATTTGGAGGATCAGAAACCCAACTAAACAAGAATTTACATGGTGTTCTATTGACAGGAGTAAACGGTCTAGAATAGACTTTTGGCTCATATCCAGTGTATTAGAAAATCAAGTAAACCAGGTTACTGTGGAAACATCTGTCCTTACTGACCATAAAGTAATTTATCTAGTTATTGACATAACTGGAAATACTAATAAAAATATAAAAACACAAACACACAGGGAATTAAATAAGGTAATATTGGAAGATGACTTGTTTAAAAAGGAAGTTAAAAATATTATTTTGAGTTGCTGGAACAATGCAAAAAGTTCAAATAAGTATTGTACCAATTGGGAGTACATTAAGTACCTTATAAGGAAGCAAGCTATTGTTAGAGGAAAATTTATAGCACAGTCTAAAAGGACTAGAGAGGAACAAGTAATAAAAGAGATAGTTAATTACAGAATACAGCTCAATATCTTCTAAAACATACTGGCATTCTAAATTTGAATGCATTGACTGGAAATATGCATGGTTGCTGCCTAAAAAATATTGCATAACTGTCACATAACTGTTGATTGTAGTTTCTCCCTCTGTGTCCTTATTTGGTTGTTCCTGTTCTCATTATTAGTTAATCACCTCATTGTGTTCACCTGTCTGCCCCTCGTTATCTGCCCTATATCAGTTCCTGTCTCTTGTAGTCTAATTTGTCGGTTATTGTGAATGTTACCCTGAATGTGGATGGCTACCCTGTCTGAATTCCCTGTTGTCAAGTCATTAAATATCTGTTTATTCGTCACCTTCGTCTTCCTCTTTCGTCTCTGGAACACCTTGCCCGTGACGGAATAACTGACCCAAAAACAATTTAACTTCCGTGTTCTCCCCTCTGTTTGTTTTCCGTTTTTTCCGTTTGTTTTTCTTTCCATTGTGTTGACACCATGGATCCCTTCACGCACCCCGAATTCCTCCTTCTCCTGCTGGAGCAGGAAGGCAGGACTCTCGAGGACCGTACCAGACAGTTCCTGATGGTCGCTAATGTCACCAGCTATCCGGACGACGTGCTCTGCGCTTTCTATGAGGGAAGCCTGAACACCGAGTGCAGAGCGCGGTCGTCCGAAGATGGTCCTCGGGAGGAATTTGCTGCCTTTGTGGAGTGGACTCTGGCGAGAAACGGGTCGCCACTCACCATCGGCCCCATGGAGGATCTCGCCAGAGCCACTTCGGACCCAGAGCCCAGCCCCCCATCTCCCCACGGTACGGAGCATCAGCCAGAGCCCACCGATGACAGAGAGCCATTTCCCGCCGCGATCCGCGAGCCAGAGCGAAACCAAGAGATTGAGCGGAGGATCGCTTCGGATGTTGAGCCCAACCCGTCAGACCAGGTGTGAGAGCCGGTGACAGTGCCCACCACAAGAGAGCAAGCCGTGGATGGTGTGAGCGCGGAGAGGAGCTCCGCCCCCTGCATCATGGCTGAGGGTGAGCTGACTATGGCGGGACATAAGGCCCAGAATATGGAGGGAATTCAGGGCCAAAATGAGAAGGAGAGACCTCGGAATCCTCAGTTTAGCCCAGGAAGGGCTCCCAATCCCCCATCGAGCCTCGGAATGGCTCCCGATCCCCTGTCGAGCCTAGGAATGGCTCCCAATCCCCAGTTCAGCCCAGGAAGGGCTCCTGATTTCTTGTTAAGCCCAGGAAGGGCTCCTGATCCCCAGTTCTGCCCAGGAAGGGCTCCAGCCCAAGTGCTCTCTCCAGTGCCCCACTAACTCGAGCTCCAGTGGCTCCACCTCAGCTCCTAGCTCCCTCGCCTCCACCGTCACCCATCGATCCATCAGTTCCACCAGGCTGCCTCGTCCCTCCGGCTCCGCCTTGGTCGGGCATTGACCCGCCATCGCCTCTGCACTCCTCTCCTCTGGCTGCGCCTTGTCGCTCTGTCCCACCGGCTCCGTTGGGCTCCTTCCTCCTGTCAGCTCCACCTTGGTCCTCAGTCGCTCCGCCGCAGATCTCTGGATCTCCGCCTCCGCCTCAGTCGCCAGAGCCTTCGGCTCCACCATGGCCCCCCAGATCCTCGGCATCCCCCTGGCTCGTTGGCGCTCCATCTCCGCCTCTGGCTCCTCCTCTACCTGCTCCGCCGCCGTTGGTCAGCCCCCTGGAGTCGGCAGCTATCCCTCCTCCATGGCTCCTCCCACCGTCGGCTCCACCATGGGCCGCTGTTATGGCTGTGGCCTGGGTCCTGCTGAGCTCCTCCTGCTCCGGGTCCCTCCTGTCTCCTCCCTGGCTCCTCCCTCCTTCATCGCCTCCCTGGTCTCGCTCCGCCGGCCTCCTCCCCGATATCCGTCCTCCGCCGGAGCCTCCACCTGTCATGTCTGCCTGCCAGCCCTTTGCCTTCCCCTGTCTCCATCCCACATCCACTCCTTTTGTCCTCCTCCTAAGTCCCCCTCCGTCCCTCCCTCTGTCTCCACGGCAAGAGGTCGCGCCTTCCGGTAGGGGGGCGATCTGTCACACCCCTGTGGACTTTTGATTGTAGTTTCTCCCTCTGTGTCCTTATTTAGTTGTTCCTGTTCTCATTATTAGTTAATCACCTCATTGTGCTCACCTGTCTGCCCCTCGTTATCTGCCCTATATCAGTTCCTGTCTCTTGTAGTCTAGTTTGTCGGTTATTGTGAATGTTACCCTGAATGTGGATGTCTACCCTGTCTGAATTCCCTGTTGTCAAGTCACTAAATATCCGTTTATTCGTCACCTTCGTCTTCCTGCCTGGTCTCTGGAACACCCTGCCCGTGACAATAACAAATAAGGTGAGACAAGTACATTTTAAAATACTCCATCTGGTGTACCATGTTAAAACTCTTTTTCTTAGATTTCGTACTGATGTAGATGTTATATGTGATTTATGTGGGACTGAGAAAGAAAATGTTGTGCACTTATTTTTTATAGCAAAATGTTTTGGAATGTTTCCTTTGTAATTGCCTAGGCATGAAAGTTTACTTTTCTTTTTTTATTTTAATATACAAAGATTACCACCAAACGTGGCCTTTATTGTTAATCTTTGTTTGATTATGGGGAAATACCATATACATAAAATGAAATGGGCTAAAGGAAAACCAAACTTTTTGTTATTTCAGATAGATATGAAAAATTATATCGAGTTACTACTTGGGTTGAAAAACAGTAAAGCAAAATGCATTAGGTCTCTTTGTGAAGCTTTTATGTTATTTATATGATGATCTCATACCTGTCCTTTTTTCTGTTTCTTTTTTTTGTAAAATATTAAAATGGCAGTGCATCAATTTCAGTGTCATCAGTTTGGCTAAATGAACACAGAAGAATGTTTTATGCACCATTTACAGGGAGCAGGTGTAAATTTCTTTCCTACCATCTAACATTTTGAAAATACAAACATTTTCATGAATTCGAAAGTTTGTCAGAACGGCTTTACGAATGATTTACACAAAAATTAATTCTGCTCGTGTTTCATGAATGAGGCCCAATGTTTGTTAATTGTGAGTGAAGAACTGGGAAAAATCCAAAGCTTCACACACAGACAAAACAGGAACACACCACCCCTAAAGAAGAGTCATAGAAATAATTATAAGATTACAGACCTCTGTTAATAACAGAAAATCAAACATTGTTTTCAAAACTGATCCAGTTTCAGTGCTGAACTAAAAACAGGGAACACTATTTAAACACATGACAAGACGAGGGGATGACGAGACACACCTGGGATCAATGGAAATAAACGGGGAACACCTGGAATTAAAACAACATAATCAGGACAGGAACAGGAAACTAACCAAATATGGGCATAAACACTGGGACACAGGGAGCACATGGGGAACAAAACACAACACAAGCCTGACACTAGTCGCGTTTCCGTTCTCGTTTTTGCGAATTGAAAATACGCTTCATGGAAATGCCGTAATTTCGCAATACTTTTTTATCGACATTCAGAAAATATCGCCAAAGTTTTGCGCAAATCTGTAATGGAAACGCGCCTAGTGTTAGAGAAGAAAAAATCACCCACTGACTTTCAAAGCTGCTACATAGTAAGGACTTTCTACTTCGAGGACCTTTATAGAAATGTAATGGAGTGAAAAGTACGATATTTGTGTATATAATGTAGTTAAAGTCATAAGTTTCCAGAAAAAAACTATTCTCAAGTAAAGTACAGATACTCAAAAAGTGTACTTAATTACAGTACTCAATTAAATGTGCTTCGTTACTGTCCACCTCGGGTGTGTGTGTGTGTGTGTTCAATCTGTTTAGTCTTTGTCAGTTTTGCTTCAAGCGGCTCATAACAAAAATATCTCGGTTACGTATATAACCTTGGTTCCCTGAATAGATGATGTCATCGCTATGGGAACATCTCCGGTGTGAAGAATGTCTGAAGCCCTTATACCATTATGCCAATTTATTGGCCAATAGCGCTTAGCACCGCCCCGAGCATACTCATATATATGCGTGCTGCACGCTATTTCATCAGATTTTACACTATGACGAAGGAAGTGCTATCAAAGGTACGGAACGGCCAGCATCGCAGCATCTCATTCCCTATTCAGGGAACCAAGGTTACATACGTAACCGAGATGTTCCCTCTCATAGGTTCAATTCAATGCTGTGATGACGTCATGGCTATGGGAACGCTATACCATCACGCCTGATGTACCTAAGATAGCTGGAAGACCGAGGAGAGAGTCTGCTCAAGCGGAAGAGACCCGGGAGCCAAGAGCCATCCTCACGTCCAGACAAGTAGAACTTGATGAAAGTGCTAGGAGAGGATTAACCTGCCACAGCACAGACATCTCCCATCAAAGGCCCTTTAAATGGATCCTGAGAAGAAGCCATTGCTCTTGTAGAATGAGCACGCACCTCTAGAGGTGAAGTCACACCACGCGCCTCATAGGCTAGAGAAATAGTCACTATCTGACCCTGCATAGCAGGGGAGAAAGCCTCCAACCACTTGCTGAAAGCGAAACGGAGTCGAAGCAGCCTTAGGATTAACTAGGCCTAGGAAGCAGTAAGACTTAACCAGCCTTGGGGCAAAGTCCATACAAGAGGAGCTGAGAGAGCCTGCAGATCCTCAGTCCTCTAAGAGAGGATAGAATTACAAAAAACTGCTTAAGGTTTCAAAGTTATCTGACCGACCGAAAAATAGGTCCCAAAAAGGAATCTGTGCTGGGCGGAAAGGCCTAAGCCGTCTCGTCCCTACATGAAACGGGAAACCAGAGGGTGACATCCCGCTGAAACACCTCTATGGGTAATGCTCAGCAGATATGGCAGCCACATAAACGTGTGGCAGGTCCCTACAGGGTAATGGACTGGGTCCAGATTGTGTCCACTTAAGGGTATACAGCATCTCGTGGAGGGAGCCCTAGAAATTAAGAATAGTGTCGGTAATCTCTGCCAAGAGACTGGAACACATTACAACTCCGCTCAGGGGTCACACCCATTAGTTCCAAAAATCCTGATGGGGATGTCCAATCATGCCCCGAGCCTGAGTCAGCAGGTCGTGTTTGAGGGGAACCTCCCAAGGGGGTCAGCTAACAGACTGATCAATTCTGAGAACCACGTACGAGTGGGCCAAAATGGCACCACCAACAGACATTAATTCTGACCAACCTTACTCTGAACCGAATCGTTTGGGAGCAAATGGGTCGACGGGAAGGCATAAGTCTGGTCCTGGGCCATTCTTGGGCTAGAGCGTCCACACCCAGAGGTGACGGAGGAGACAAGGAAACCAGAGCGGGCAATGCGCATGCTCTATGCAAACAAATCCACTTCCGCTTGGCCGAAACTCTGCCATATGAGACTCACCACCTGAGGGTGCAATCTCCATTCTCCAGCCTCCAAACTCTGTCTCAAGAGTCAGTCCACTCCTGAGTTCAGGTGACCTGGGACATGAACTGCTCTGATCGACAGGAACCTGGTCTGCATTCAAAGAAGAACACGTCTCACCAACCTGCACAGGGGGCGAGAGCATAATCCTCTCTGACAATCCATGTATGAGACCACAGCCGTGTTGTCAGTCCTTGAGCTAATGTGACAACCACTCAATTGGGTAAGAACCGTTTAAGTGCCAGAAACGCTGCTCCAAACAGTTTATGTGATTGAGCTAATATCAGCCAATCATCAAGGTAACTCAAAACTCAGACACCCCGCCACAACAGGGCCAGAGACCCATTCACCTTGCGTTCGAGGCCAGTTCAATGGAAGAATACATTATAAGTAATTAATATTACTAGCACGGACACCTTGGGTAACCGTACATTTAGTCATTTAGCATACGCTTTTATCCAAAGCGACTTACAAATGAGGACAATAAAAGCAGTCAAAACTAACAAAAGAGCAACAATATATAAGTGCAGTCTTGGTTAGCCTATTAGCCTAGCGCAGTACATGTAACAAGGTGTATATATATACATATACACACACACACAAACAAAGAAAAACAAGTAGATAGAATAGAAAGCTAGTTTTTTGTTGTTTTTTTTAAATAAAGAATTTAAATTTTAAAAAAATAAATATAGATAAAGTAGAATTAAAATAGAATAGAAAGTGCTAGAGTTAGAGGGTCAAATAAAGGTGGAACAGATGTGTTTTTAGTCATTTCTTGAAGATGGTTAAGGACTCAGCTGCTCGGATTGATTTGGGCAGGTCATTCCACCAGGAGGGAACAGTTAATGAAAAAGTCAGTGAAAATGATTTTGTGCCTCTTTGAGATGGCACAATAATACACTGTTCACTTGCAGAACGCAAGCTTCTAGAGGGCACATAACTCTGAATTAATGAATTTAGCTAAATGGGTGGAGAGCCAGTGGTGGTTTTGTAAGCAAACATTAATGCCTTGAATTTAATGCGAGCAGTCCACTTCTGAAACCAGACTGGTTGCTGTCGAGGAGGTTGTTCTATGTGAGAAAGGCAGAGACTTGGTTGAACACATCTCGTTCAAGTGTTTTTGCAATGAAAGGAAGAAGGGAAACCGATGTCTTGCGGTCTGTAGTTCTCTAAAAGAGATGGGTTAAGGGTGGGTTTCTTAAGCAGTGGGTTTATACGAGCCTGTCTAAATGCTGAGGGAAAAACACCAGTGTTAAGGGATGTTAATGATGTAAGTGAGTGCAGGTACAACTGCAGGAGAAATGGCTTGAAGAAGATGAGATGGAATAGGATCGAGCGAACAAGTAGTAGGATTATTAGAAAGGATGAGTTTGGAGACTTCTGCCTCAGAGTGAAGAGAATGATGTGAACGAGTGCATGTTTGCTGATAAGATGTGCTTGACCGATTGTGGTGTGGAAAATTGTGCACTGATGGATTTCATTTTATTAATGAAGAACGTGGCAAAGTCATCAGCTTTTAGAGTTGACGAAGGGGGGGAGGAGGACAAACGAGGGAGGAAAATGTTTTAAATGGCATGCGAGAGTTAGACGAATTGTTAATTTTGTTATGATAGTTTGTCCTTTTAGCAGTGGAGACATTAGCAGAGAAGGAAGAGAGTGACTGATACACATTAAGGTCAGTAGTATTTTTTTATTTGCGCCACACCCTTTCAGCAGCTCTGAGCTTAGAACGATCTTCTCGGAGAACATCAGACAGCCAAGGGGCAGAAGGAGTGGTACGAGCTGGCCTGGAAGACCAGGGGCAGACAGTGTCTAAACAAGACGTAAAAGTAGTGCACAATAACGTATGCTGCAGTCACATAATGCAGCCAGTCATGTGAAGCGAGTGTTGGTAGCAAAAACGCCGCATCAATCACATGAAGTAGGCTGACCATGGTGAGCATTACTAGCTTGCCATAAGAGATTCTCTTACACGTGAACTCATTCACACAGTAGCTCAGCTCCGTGCATCTCAGTTGGGATGAGAAGAATAATGATTAGTTATGCAAATAGAGTTGGTAACCTCAAGTGCCAAAAACCATGTTGCACGACAAATGTGTGTTGCAAAACTCCACAAAGCCAGCTCATAGCACAGAGTCCACTATTTGTTCCAGCTCAAAACAACAGTGGAGCTGAAAGAATAATAATTATTAGCCGGGCAGACTAGTGTTTGGTAGCATGAAGCGCCAAAAACCATAGTGCATGGCAAATGTCAGCTGTGGAGTCCGTGCTTAAAAACAGTCACATGAACAAGAGTTGGAAGCGTAAGCGCCAAATCAATGTATGTGCCTTAATTGATGCAGTGCAGGAGTAGAGACAGGAAACACCTGCTCACTCTGCAGCCCGAGTCACTATGGCGTTAGGTGTAAAACAGCTTGCCATAGGAATT
>NW_015505992.1:153581-159390 GCF_001515645.1 Sinocyclocheilus grahami
GCCCCTCTCTCTCTCTCATAAATGAACACTTGATGAATTACTTTTATGAGAATAGAATATTGAAGTGGAGATCGCTAAACTGCAAGCTAAAACCTGTGTTTTCAGAAAGCAAGCGTGTTTATCCACAGTGGAGAGAGAGTGCGTGTGCACAGGGTTGCCAGGTTGACAAAGATAAATAGCACATTTAGCAGATATTTCCGTATTGCGCAAGAGGGAAGCTCTATTTCGGGGATTACGTCTCTTTATATCAGGCAACCCAGTCGTGTTCCTCTGCGGCCAGATTAAACCTTGTTATAGCCAATATATTATGCTCTATTCATAATTTTTTAGAAAGCTCGCACTTTTCTGCTCAATTTTAAACATTGTTCTTGTATTCAAATTAAGTGCGGTCCACTGCTGCACACGTGCCACAATATCGATACAGGGCCAGCTGTATCGATACTCGTATCGTCAAATCTCTGTGACGATACATCGTCGTATCGATATATCAAACACAGCACTATCAGTCATGCGACTCAAGTTCAGAATGCTCACGATCAAACAGGTCTGAGGACTGGTTACATTTACATTTTATATTTAGTCATTTAGCAGACGCTTTTATCCAAAGCGACTTACAATTGGGGGATACATAAAGCGATTCTTCTTAAAGAGGCAAACAGACACAAGAAGTGGTTGTAATACCAAGTTCTTAGACATTGTTCAAATAAGTACAAGCTAGAAAGAGAAGGAATAAATAGAGATACATTTTTTTTTTTTTTTAATGATGAAGTCAAGTCAAGTGGTTTGTGACAATAGATCTGGAGGACGCATACTTCCATATATCCATCCTTCCTCAACACAGGAAGTTCCTGAGGTTTGCTTTCGGGAGCAAAGCGTACCAGTATCGGGTTCTTCCGTTCAGCTGGCACTCTCACCCTGCACTTTTACCAAGTGTGTGGATGCTGCTCTGGCTCCTCTTGCTCGAGGGCATCCGCATACTGAATTACATCGACGATTGGTTGATACTAGCTCAATCAGAGCAGATAGCGGTTTGGCATCGAGATGTCATTCTCGCTCACATGAAAGAGTTGGGGTTAAGACTAAACGCAAAGAAAAGTGTGCTTTCTCCAGTACAGAGGACCACTTATCTGGGCGTAGTGTGGGATTCGACCACGATGCAGGCACGTCTGTCTCCTGCTCAGATCGAGTTGATCCTCACGGCAGACAAGAGAGTGAGAGAAGGCCAGAGTGAGAAGCAGTTCCGGAAACCGTTGGGATGATACCTTTTGGCCTGCTGTACATGAGACCCTTGCGGCGATGCTTACGTGCCTTCGACATGTGGAAGAAACCTTGGTTCCTGTCACAAGGCCCCGTGTTGGGGGCTCCATGTCGTCGTGTAACCACGGGCTGGGGAACGATCATGAGTGGCCGCTCCGTCCAGGGTCTGTGGGAAGGTCCCCATCTCATGTGGCACATCAACTGCCTGGAGATGCTGGCCATGTTTCGAGCATTGAAGCAATTTCTCCCAGACCTGAGAGGCCATTATGTGCTTGTTCGCACAGACAACACATCAGTGGTCTCTTACATCAACTGCCAGGAGGGGTCTGCGATCCTTCTGTGGTCCCAGGGGAAACTGCTCTCCGTGAGGGCAGTGTACATCCCTGGGCACCTCAATCATTGAGCAGACATCCACACCGAGGTGGTGGAGCAGATTTGGAAGAAGTTCGTCGAGCCCAGGTAGACTTGTTTGCGTCTCGAGAGACCCTGTGGTTCTCCCTCATGCATCCAGCTCCGCCATGCATCTTTGGTACAGACGTGGCCGAGGCTTCGTCTGTACGCCTTCTACCCCATAACTCTGCTCCTGGGAGTTCTGGAGAGAGTTCGGCGGGACGGGGTTCGTCTCATATTAGTAGCCCCATACTGGCCAGGCTGGCCATGGTTTGCGGACCTGGTAGCCCTACTCGGAGACTCTCCTTGGGAGATTCCCGTTCGGCGGGATCTCATCTCTCAGGCGGGGGGCACCATCTTTCACCCCTGCCCAGATTTGTGGAAACTGTGGGTGTGGCCCCTAAGGGGGCACAACTTGTAGCTTCCGGTCTCTCAACTAAGGTTGTTGAGACCATACTCCACTCCAGAGCTCCCTCCACAAGGAAACTGTACTCCTTGAAGTGGTTTGTTCACTTCATGGTGCGGAAATCGTCAGCTTCTTCCAGTTAACTGCTCGGCTGGTTCAGTTCTGGAGTTCAGGCAGGAACGATTCTTCGCAGGTTTGACCCCCTCCACCTTTAGAGTGTTCATGGTAGCCATAGCTGCTTTCTATGTCCCTTTGGGTGGTCATTCGCTGGGGGCGAAACCCATTGTTTCTTTCATTGTGCTTGAGGCCAGGAGAAGTATGGTACTGCTCCACACTTTCAGGTGCTTCTGTCTTAGCAGTGCTCACCATGATTTCACACTAGACAGGCATTTGTCAGTATGGTGGCGTGGGCATACTCGTTCCCAAAGCGTTTAGACGCAGCTCGAGTTCCTGAAGGGGAACGTCTCTAGGTTACGTATGTAAATTTGAAAATTGTGGAATCGGTGGTCAACATATGTAAGTTGAGCTCACAAAATATGACGCTGAAATAGGCATGCAGACAGATATCGTTTCAGACTGAATGCAATGATAATGCTGTAATGCCATCTTGTGGACAGCATTTATACAGAACCTTTTGTGCAATGGAAGGCTCTATGAATGTTAAAGGTTCTTCACTGAAAATGAAGCTTTGTCATCACAGGAAAAATAAAATACAATGTTTTTTTTATTTAAATAATATTTCACAATATATGTTTTCATTTTTCAGAGCAACTGATTGTTGTAATTCTAATTTTAAAAAGCAAGCAAAAAGCTCTCCTCTCCTCTGATGTTGTGTGTAACGAAACGTCCTTCTCTGTGTTCAGGTTTGACTGTAGTAAAATTAAAGCAAAATCTGACATTTCAAAATAACATTTAAAAAAACTAAACCTTGACAAAACTAGTCTTTGGGAAAGTCTAAATATAAAACCAAATCAACAACTTTTTTGTCTATTTGTATTTATGTCTAAAAAACATCTAGATAATTTTTTGCCTCTTTAGATATAGCTATAAAATAATCTAGCCATTACACCATGACATTACATGTTTTTCTTTCTTTACTCCCACCAGATGGCAAAAAAAATATTTTAAAGGCCAGGAGACATATTCACAAAACGTCTTAAGGCTAAAAGTACCTTTTAGGACGACTCCTAAGTCACTAAATTACCAAATTACAAATCATCCTAAAATGGATGTTTCTGGCAATAGCTGTTGCTGGCAATCCACCTCGAAATGTAAACATTTTATTAACATTTGACAATACGTTTTTTGCTATTGATGACGGTCATTATCGGCCAATGGCAGACCTCAGAATGTTGCAAATGAATCAGACTCAAGCAGTTCAGACAGCCATGTAATAAAGTAATTTAAATAAAGACATTTTTAAATATTATAGAGAAGCATCTGCAAAGAGCTTGACAAGTACTTTGTATAAAACATAGAAATCCATGTAGTTTCATGTGTGGTGTTTTGAGAGTTTCCTTCTGCTGTCTAATGTGCAGAATAGATGTTTAACCAGAGAAGTAATCTTTTATTTAGGGAAAGCTTGTCTGTAAATGAATACATTCCAAAATAATGTGAGTTGATATTTCAATTTAGAAAAAAAGGACAACAACAAAACCAACTTTATAACAAGTTCTAAGAGCTTATAATTCTACAAATTCTAAAATTTTAGTACTTAAAAAAAAATCTACATTCCTTGAAATAAGTGTTTTAGAAAGTGTATTCACATGTGTTTTTTATTACATGAAAATTTATTTATATATTGTACATTCTTTGCATGATGCATAAAGCACATTTAGACTTTGTAGTTTTCAATATGTACATTATTTAGAGGACAACATTCTGCAAGAATATTAATAAACACAGGGAATTAACATTGCCCTTCTCATTTCATTCATAAATTAATTATACAAAACTATCATTACTAAAATAACATTTTATGTGCTGTAATAAGTCATGAACACATGAATGGTATCATATAATGCTATTATATCATACCCTTGCAAACTCACTATTGGTTAAATCAGTGGTTGAGGGTGGCCATTTTGTCTATACATCACTGTGGTTCATATTCCACAACACTTCGTTGTGATCTCAGTCACCACTTAAGAATGTGTCTTAAGACTTTGCTGAAAGTTGCTTTTAGTTTCTTTATAAAAAAAATTTGACTCTTAAGTCAAAACTGAAGACTATTCTTGAGGGCAATTCTGAGAAGTTTTATGCATATGGGCCCTGGTCTTTGTTTTAACATGAAATACTGCTTTGATTGAAAAATAATTAAAAATATATAGTTTTTTTTTTCAGTAGGGAAAAATGATCATAATTATTGCACAAATTATTGTACCATAAAATTATCTAATAATACAAAATAAAAAAATGTATTGAACAAGAACTTATTAGATTGATTTTACTGAAAATAAAAAAACAATTTACATGGCTACTTCGTGGACCGAAGTCTTGCAAAGTGTGAGCCCTAAATGAAGAAGGCCAGAAGTGTACTTGAGTATGTTAAGAAACATAGTCATGAAAATTTATTCTTTTTCATTAATATTCTTATTTTATTAATATTATATTATCTGCAAGTACAGTGTCTTTAAAGTTAAAGGTCCCATATTGTCAAAACTTAAATTTCCTGGCTTTTTCAAAGATAACTGAGGTCTAGGGGCTATTTAACTACCATATAAGTTTCAAAACAGTCAGTCCACAGTAAAATGCACACAGCCTGCATAAAATTCTAGCTATTTTTCATGAACCATTGTGACTTCCGTAAAAAGTTGACGTCAGAACTACACAGTCACCGCCTTCAGTCACCACCCCGAGCACCGCCCACCATCCCACTCTCCTTTTGCCAAACCCCCAGACAACATCACGTCCATGCCATTGCTGAGCAAGGACAACACAGAAAGATGTCGAAAAGGTTAACTTTAACCATGAAACCAGATCGGCCGACCTGTAACGTTACACGCTCACTCAAAGGATGGACGATCTGACAGGATTGTTACTATGAGGTGGATCACATCTAACCTGTATAGTAAAGACAAACTCACCGTGTCTATCTAGTCATGATGAAGATGTATATACATATATACATGAAGGACACTACAAGTTAAACTACATACTACATATTAAAGACAATTAAGCACACTTCTTTTTCACAAGGGTGGTCTTTGTCCATTCACAGAGCCAAAATGTGATTCAGCCATACTCTCCAGCACAGGTGGAACTCATGAAGAGAAGGTACAGTTCTGTTTTGGGTTCTTTTATAATCAAATGTATTAAATGGTTGTCACATTAAGGGGATGCTAACAGACAGCATACTCTAAAGTCTAACACAGAAAAGGTTCAAGTAAATGGACAAATAAATCGATTGTAGATTATATTTTTTAGTTGGATGAGGATATGCAATTTGCATAGTAATTCATACATTAATTTGCTTTACGCTGCGTCCTAATCAGGATTTCAGTTTTTTTTGTTTATTTGTTTTTTCTCAATCATGTCCTCTTTTGCTTCCCCAGGGCGATGGTGGAGAGAAAGAAATGAAGGTAAACAAGACTTATTTTAGTGGTACACACACACACATCACCAGTGCAGCGAAATGGATGATGACTTCTTCCAGATTTCATCTAGGTTGATGAACACCTTGCCAATTTCTCTGTATAGGGTAGTATTGGGTCTGGATATCCTGGCCCCAAAGGTGATCGTGGGCCTCCAGGACCA
>NW_015505992.1:160157-191307 GCF_001515645.1 Sinocyclocheilus grahami
TTTTTGACGATCGTTTCTGTCCAGTCTGCTCGTTTTATCGCGTTTAACCACAGCTGTCGTCGGTTTTTTATCTGTCTCTGCACTGGTTTGAATGGGCCGCCTCCAGTTTCCCCTTTGTTTTGCTTCCTCCAGCTAGCGCTGTGACGTCGGCTGACCCTAGTTACTTGTGGTTGGCCTGGCCGTGCGTCACTCAGAAAACAACAGGCCAATCAGAAGAGAGGCTCATGAATATTAATTAGACAGGCCAAAATCGACCTGTTCTCAGCAGAGCTCCTGAGAGAGGAGCTGTAAAAATATATTGAGATGGTTTTTGGTACTTATACCGCAAATATATATTCTTAAGGACATCAAAACCTAAAATAAAACTCCAGAAAGGTGTACAATATGGGACCTTTAAATATTTAAATTTGAAGGACACTACAAGTTAAACTACATACTACATATTAAAGACAATTAAGCACACTTCTTTTTCACAAGGGTGGTCTTTGTCCATTCACAGAGCCAAAATGTGATTCAGCCATACTCTCCAGCACAGGTGGAACTCATGAAGAGAAGGTACAGTTCTGTTTTGGGTTCTTTTATAATCAAATGTATTAAATGGTTGTCACATTAAGGGGATGCTAACAGACAGCATACTCTAAAGTCTAACACAGAAAAGGTTCAAGTAAATGGACAAATAAATCGATTGTAGATTATATTTTTTAGTTGGATGAGGATATGCAATTTGCATAGTAATTCATACATTAATTTGCTTTACGCTGCGTCCTAATCAGGATTTCAGTTTTTTTTGTTTATTTGTTTTTTCTCAATCATGTCCTCTTTTGCTTCCCCAGGGCGATGGTGGAGAGAAAGAAATGAAGGTAAACAAGACTTATTTTAGTGGTACACACACACACATCACCAGTGCAGCGAAATGGATGATGACTTCTTCCAGATTTCATCTAGGTTGATGAACACCTTGCCAATTTCTCTGTATAGGGTAGTATTGGGTCTGGATATCCTGGCCCCAAAGGTGATCGTGGGCCTCCAGGACCACCTGGACCCCAGGGTCCAGTAACAGAATTGATAGACACAGGTTATAAAAAGGTGTAGAGGGTGCAGGGTCCAGTGGGCCCACTAGGGGCCGTATGTATAAAGCTGCTCAGGGTAACAGTTTAGCCTTAAGTGTGTCAAAATTTTAAGAATGACGTAAATTTTACTCTTACTCCTAGACTAAAGAATAAAAGTGATTCATAAAGGTTCCTAAGTGTTAAGACTAGGTATCAGCTCCTAAATTATTTAAGAGAGCTGGAGAGGTCTCCTAACCTAGCTAGGAGTAACAAGACGGCAGCAAAAAGGAGGAGACAAACACTTGCCATGAAGATATGACATATTGGAGTTATATGAAGATATGGAGTTTATAAAATGATACAAACATGATCTTCAAGATAGTCAATTCTTTTTGTAACTGACCAAGTAAGAAATTGAATAACTTGTTCCACTTTACAAATCAATGCTCTAACTGCAGAAATAAAAATAGTAATTACATTTTTTTGGCTGGAAAATTAAAAAAATGCAGCACTGGTGATGACGCAGTAAGAAGGGTCTTAAATATTGTGGCACTAACCCCACCAAACACAACAGTGGCCAAAAATGATGTGTGTTTTTAATTTTTTGACCCCACATTTCACTTAAACCATCAAAAGATGAGGAAAAAAACACTGACCAGTGTTGCCAACTGCTTTCAGTTGAAAATAGCTAAAATAGTCATTGAATGTTACTAGATTACTTCATAAATGCGAGCTCACTGATCTATATAAATATACATTCAGTGGGTGAGTCTTGGATAAGGTTTGTCCAATAAATGTATTTTGTTGCTAGGCTTTCTCAAAATAATCTCAAAAGGGGCAAGGAAGTCACTAAATCTAGTGACAAAATCACTATTAATATTTTGTTGGTCCTCTCTTGTTTTTGCATGTGAAACAACAGGCCAATCAGAAGAGAGGCTCATGAATATTAATTAGACAGGCCAAAATCGACCTGTTCTCAGCAGAGCTCCTGAGAGAGGAGCTGTAAAAATATATTGAGATGGTTTTTGGTACTTATACCGCAAATATATATTCTTAAGGACATCAAAACCTAAAATAAAACTCCAGAAAGGTGTACAATATGGGACCTTTAAATATTTAAATTTGAAGGACACTACAAGTTAAACTACATACTACATATTAAAGACAATTAAGCACACTTCTTTTTCACAAGGGTGGTCTTTGTCCATTCACAGAGCCAAAATGTGATTCAGCCATACTCTCCAGCACAGGTGGAACTCATGAAGAGAAGGTACAGTTCTGTTTTGGGTTCTTTTATAATCAAATGTATTAAATGGTTGTCACATTAAGGGGATGCTAACAGACAGCATACTCTAAAGTCTAACACAGAAAAGGTTCAAGTAAATGGACAAATAAATCGATTGTAGATTATATTTTTTAGTTGGATGAGGATATGCAATTTGCATAGTAATTCATACATTAATTTGCTTTACGCTGCGTCCTAATCAGGATTTCAGTTTTTTTTGTTTATTTGTTTTTTCTCAATCATGTCCTCTTTTGCTTCCCCAGGGCGATGGTGGAGAGAAAGAAATGAAGGTAAACAAGACTTATTTTAGTGGTACACACACACACATCACCAGTGCAGCGAAATGGATGATGACTTCTTCCAGATTTCATCTAGGTTGATGAACACCTTGCCAATTTCTCTGTATAGGGTAGTATTGGGTCTGGATATCCTGGCCCCAAAGGTGATCGTGGGCCTCCAGGACCACCTGGACCCCAGGGTCCAGTAACAGAATTGATAGACACAGGTTATAAAAAGGTGTAGAGGGTGCAGGGTCCAGTGGGCCCACTAGGGGCCGTATGTATAAAGCTGCTCAGGGTAACAGTTTAGCCTTAAGTGTGTCAAAATTTTAAGAATGACGTAAATTTTACTCTTACTCCTAGACTAAAGAATAAAAGTGATTCATAAAGGTTCCTAAGTGTTAAGACTAGGTATCAGCTCCTAAATTATTTAAGAGAGCTGGAGAGGTCTCCTAACCTAGCTAGGAGTAACAAGACGGCAGCAAAAAGGAGGAGACAAACACTTGCCATGAAGATATGACATATTGGAGTTATATGAAGATATGGAGTTTATAAAATGATACAAACATGATCTTCAAGATAGTCAATTCTTTTTGTAACTGACCAAGTAAGAAATTGAATAACTTGTTCCACTTTACAAATCAATGCTCTAACTGCAGAAATAAAAATAGTAATTACATTTTTTTGGCTGGAAAATTAAAAAAATGCAGCACTGGTGATGACGCAGTAAGAAGGGTCTTAAATATTGTGGCACTAACCCCACCAAACACAACAGTGGCCAAAAATGATGTGTGTTTTTAATTTTTTGACCCCACATTTCACTTAAACCATCAAAAGATGAGGAAAAAAACACTGACCAGTGTTGCCAACTGCTTTCAGTTGAAAATAGCTAAAATAGTCATTGAATGTTACTAGATTACTTCATAAATGCGAGCTCACTGATCTATATAAATATACATTCAGTGGGTGAGTCTTGGATAAGGTTTGTCCAATAAATGTATTTTGTTGCTAGGCTTTCTCAAAATAATCTCAAAAGGGGCAAGGAAGTCACTAAATCTAGTGACAAAATCACTATTAATATTTTGTTGGTCCTCTCTTGTTTTTGCATGTGTCCGTAATTTCTTTGTATGACAGCATAGCCAAAAATTATGACCGCATTGGTATGTCGGCATGTTTCATTGCATTATTATCACAAATAAAACTATTGATTCTATGCAACTATGCAATATGCTTACAAAATCTTTAACACATTTTTTTTTTTTGTGAAGATGACAAATTTCCTAGAACGGACATCTCTTTTGGCCACTACTATATGGCAATTATTTGACTTTCCAACTGACCTTGCCATGAAGATATGACATATTGGAGTTATATGAAGATATGGAGTTTATAAAATGATACAAACATGATCTTCAAGATAGTCAATTCTTTTTGTAACTGACCAAGTAAGAAATTGAATAACTTGTTCCACTTTACAAATCAATGCTCTAACTGCAGAAATAAAAATAGTAATTACATTTTTTTGGCTGGAAAATTAAAAAAATGCAGCACTGGTGATGACGCAGTAAGAAGGGTCTTAAATATTGTGGCACTAACCCCACCAAACACAACAGTGGCCAAAAATGATGTGTGTTTTTAATTTTTTGACCCCACATTTCACTTAAACCATCAAAAGATGAGGAAAAAAACACTGACCAGTGTTGCCAACTGCTTTCAGTTGAAAATAGCTAAAATAGTCATTGAATGTTACTAGATTACTTCATAAATGCGAGCTCACTGATCTATATAAATATACATTCAGTGGGTGAGTCTTGGATAAGGTTTGTCCAATAAATGTATTTTGTTGCTAGGCTTTCTCAAAATAATCTCAAAAGGGGCAAGGAAGTCACTAAATCTAGTGACAAAATCACTATTAATATTTTGTTGGTCCTCTCTTGTTTTTGCATGTGTCCGTAATTTCTTTGTATGACAGCATAGCCAAAAATTATGACCGCATTGGTATGTCGGCATGTTTCATTGCATTATTATCACAAATAAAACTATTGATTCTATGCAACTATGCAATATGCTTACAAAATCTTTAACACATTTTTTTTTTTTGTGAAGATGACAAATTTCCTAGAACGGACATCTCTTTTGGCCACTACTATATGGCAATTATTTGACTTTCCAACTGACCGTCAAGCCATGCTGCAAAAACAAGCCACTTTTATGAGGATTGTGGACTCATGTTCACATCAGTGCGCCAACTGTATACAGTGGTCCAATAGAAAACAATTTCAAAGCATCAGTAACTATTTGTGATAATTTTACACAATGCAAAGCATTTTTTAAATACATTTAAATATTTAAATATTTCAGTGTCTTAATTAAATTATTTTATTGTAGTTACATTAAATGATTGGTGTTGTGCTGCTGTGACTTCACATGAGCAGGCTCACTATTGGCTGTTTCAGAGGTTGAGGGCGACCATTTAGGGCTGACATCATTGTAGTCCTTAGTTTGCAACACTTAAGTGTCACCTCAGTCAACACTTAAGAATCAGTCTTAGACTTTACTAAAAGTTGCTTTTAGCTTCTTTATAAAAGATTCCTTCTCTTAGAAAAGTCCTACTTGTAACTAAGAATTTTTTGACACTTGAGTCAAAGCTTAAGACTATTCTTAAGAGCATTTCTGAGAAATTTTATACATATGAGCCCAGGTCCAGAGGGCCCACAGGGGGAGCCAGTGAGTAACATAAACTTCCTTTGTCATTTCTTTACTCTTAAAATGAATGAATGAATGAAAGTTGAGTAATTGTCTGTAATGAAACATCATTTTTATGTTTTATAGGGAGAACCAGGGCAGGATGGCAAACCTGTGAGTTTTCTAGACAGTGTTTATTACTTAATCATTCTCATTTGGTGTTACTATTCAGGGCCCTGATGGACCTCGAGGTTTTCAAGGACCATCTGGTTCTATATGACCTAAAGGGCAGAAGGTGGTTTGCAAAATCTGAATTTTCAATAATTATTCATTTTTATTGATTATTAATTATTTAATATTAACCTTACTACATCTTATATGTGACCCTTGGACCACAAAACCAGTCATAAGGGTCTATTTTATGAAATTGAGATGTATACATCTCAAAGCTGAATAAATAAGCTTTCCATTGATGCATGGTTTGTTAGGATAGGACAATATTTGGCCGAGATACAACTATTTGAAAATCTGCAATCTGAGGATGCAAAAAAATCTAAATATTGAGAAAATCGCCTTTAAAGTTGTCCAAATGAAGTTCTTAGCAATGCATATTACTAATCAAAAATACATTTTTTATATATTTACAGTAGGAAATTTACTAAATATCTTTATGGAACATGATCTTTACTTAATGTCCTAATGATTTTTGGCATAAAAGAAAAAACAATAATTTTGACCCATACAATGTATTTCTGGCTATTGCTACAAATATACCCCAGCCACTTAAGACTGGTTTTGTGGTCCAGGGTCATATATGTTTAACTATGGCAGTCTGTGGTGGGCTTTGAGATTTAAATTAAAAAAAAGAAAAATTATTTTTTTGTGAAAATGAATCAAATTTAGTATATGGCTGTCATGTGCACCTAATAAGGAATTAATAGTCATTGCTCTCTTAATGAGATTAAGGTCTTGTTGGTGGTGAAAAATAATTGTTAACCAGAATTTTGGTAAGGCATGCTAGCACCAAGAAAACAAAAAATGAAAACGAAAGCATACATTTTTCACCAGGGTCTTGACTTTTTTTGAATCTCTAGGGACAGAAAGGGGAAGGACAACCAGGCCCTAGAGGCCCACCTGGGCCACCTGGACGTCCTGGACCCTCAGTCTCAGACAGGAGTGTGAGTATGAATACATCTAGTGCAGGTCTATGTGCTTGGAGCTAAAATGTGCATACAGTAGAAGGAACTACTGAGAGCCTATTATGAACTATGGGCATGTTCACACATTTCGCACAATTAGTGTGAACACTGTTTTCTGAACTCATAGCAGAGGAGCAAAAAAATGTTGTTCACCAACATTTTCGTAGTGACACAAAAAACAAAGACATGGTGACGTGAACATTGTTTTTTTTCTCATTTTTAAAAGCTGTTCTCTTGATTTTTTTTTTCTTTTTCTTTTGCAAACATATTGTTACAGTATGCAAACCATGAAACCTGTTGAATGAGCTAAAACATCTGTGTTTTATATTGTAATGTTCTCCCTTCAGACATTAATGGTTCTGGAGGGTTCTGGATCATTGCCGGTATGTTTTAATAATCAGCTAATCTATGCCAAACACTACTAGCCTAATTTGAATTGATTCTTATTCTTATTGTTATTATGTATTATAGTTATAGTTAATATGTTCTCATCTTTTCAGGATTTATGTTGTCTACCTGGGCCCCCAGGACCAGATTGGGAAACTGGATCAGAATTAGAATCATTTGAAACTGGCCCCACTGGTCCCCTGGACAAAATAGGTTCACTGGGCGTCCTGTAAGAAATTGTCCTCTCTTCATTTATCCCATGCATTTTAAAACATTTAGTAGAATTTTGTTTGTGCTCTATTTATTCTGTTTATTATGACTCAGGGGCCCCCAGGTCAACCTGGAAAACCTGGTCCTTCTGGTCTTCCTGGTCCTCCAGGCCAAAGGGTAAATTAAATTATAAAGGTATTTTCATATACCTGATATTAAAATGAAATCAAACAATTAATTTTTTCTCTTTATTTTAGGGAGATTGTGGTGAGCTTGGCTTGCCTGGAGTTGCAGGATGAAACGGTAAGACAAGTGATGCTATAGCATGTTTAATGAATTAAGATGTGAAGATTTAATCACAGAATACTGAAATATTTTAAGTATTTTAAAACTATAAATATTTTAAAACATTCACATATCTCAGACAGATTTTTTTTATATGTGGGGCTTTTTTTCATTGGGAAGTTAATCTTCACTATATGTTTTGCTCCCTGTAGCAAAGCCCCTTCTCTGCTCTCTCTTTTTTTCTCCAGTTGGTTTCCTACCTGGGAGACTAGCGGGGAGCAGGTATTCTAAAGTCATGCATGACCACAAATTAACTTCACTGGGTGTGGTGTGTCACAAGAACTTGACTAATGAATGAAAGTGTTCTTCTTAAAGTCATTAGTTCACTAAAGACAACTTTCATTTCACTGTCAAAATTTAGCCTACCAATCAATGAGGGCAAGTGAATCGATCATTTAAGACTTACGGTTTAGCCAATGCAAACTTGCTTGCTTGTCCTTTTCATTCATCTTCACAACACTGTGACTATTGAGGATTGCTCACATAACCTGCAATACACTGTTATCTTGAGTGGTATTTACTGTAGTTCATGACATCTCTCTAAATTAACTTATAGCATGGTAATGGATATGGCAAATTATTGTATTTTGTCTTAGCAGACTAGATATGTATACACTGCTGCTGCAGCTGTTGTTGTTGTTAATGGATGCATTCAAAACACTGCTGCATGAAGCTTTGAAACTTTGCAATTAGATTGTTTTGAACCAGTTGTTTGGAGTGCATATAAAATTGGCTATGTCATGTGATTTTAGCAAAAAAGGCTTTAGTATGTCATATTTCACCATGTCGAAATTATGATTGTTTGGTGCTATGGGATGTTGATGAAGTGAACCCATAAACCTGTCTAATAGGTTATTTTAACTGATCTTTAAGTTTATAATATATTGTTGACAGATTTTGTAAACAAGGCATATTACCTATCAAGAAACAATTTCATGATTAAACTTCAATTTAGTCAACTAAAGACAGTCAACTTAAGCTTTTTTTAGAACACTTTTGCAGTTGCAGTTTTAAACCCTCCTATACCATTCCATTCTCTTTAGGGTCCACAGGGTTCATCAGAGATCCCAGGACTAGAAGGTATGGCAGGGCCACTTGGGCCCATGGGACCTCAAGGACGTCCAGGACTGCCAGGACCTGCCTTCCGAATTACTGTAAGTTACTTCATCTTTGAAATTCAGCACCCTCAAGGCTTATTCCACCTCATCCAGGTATTCCAGGTCAGAAAGGTGAAGAAGGTCAAAGAGGACGAGAGGGAATCCCAGGGTTAGATGGATTTCCAGGGAAAATAGTGAGTGAAAATTACTAGGATGAAGATCAGCTTTGAAAAGCAATATTGTAACTTTTAAATTATTTCTTTTTTACAGGGTCTAAAAGGGGAAAGAGGGTGGAAAGGTGACAAAGTGAGTGTTCATTTGAAGACAGCAACAGTGGTATTTAAACCAGTTCAACACTGCAACTCTTCTGCAGACCTATAAGCAATAAACTTATGATAACATATTTGTCTTTAGGGTGATCCTGGTCGTGCAGTAGGGCCTCCGGGACCACCAGGTCCTCCAGGACAAGTGATCTATATTAATGGCAGTGTAAGTGTTATCATTCAGTAAACCATCAAAGGACTTTGTATAACTCTATAACACTTTACTGCTCTTTCACAGCTTTGCAGTTCTGATGCTGAATGACTTTAATACATTCAATTGCAGAAAAATGGAGAATATGGAATTAATGGACCACAGGTGAAAGGAAATTATAAAGTCTAGTTACAATAGCTCTTTATAAACTTGAGTATGTAAAATTGCATGCAGTTCAATATAGAATGTACTGTGTAATTATGATTTACTATTTAAATATCTCTTTGGCATTATAATGAATATAGAACCACGTTCAAAGCATTGTGTTTTGTTCTTGTTTTATTAGGGTACACCTGGTATAGCTGGTCAGGCAGGATTCCCTGTAAGTTTTTAATGACTTGTAATTTTGTTGTTAGCATAGTAACCAGTGTGTGATTTGTAAAAGTATTTTATATTTTGGATAACATACGTTTTACCACAGCTGATGTAATATCTTTACCTTTATATTTAAATGTTAATTTTAAACTTAAAAGATCAATCAATGCATTCATCATGCTCTCCCAGCTAGTTAGGTGCCATGACCAATATATATGTTAAAAAATTACAAAGATTGTTCTGCACTTAAAGAAATTTTTTTTAATTGAAGTTAAAGCAGGAGATTAAAAATCTTATCTCCTGCTTTAACTTTAAAACTATTTTTAGAGTGCACACCAAATTTTGTAATTTTTAAATTTAAAAGATCACAATCAAACATTGATTAGTTTAGGCAAGCTTAACAAAAACAGAATTTTCAGTGGGGCCAGACTGAAACTGTAAGAAGTGAGAACGGTTTTATAATGCATTTTTATTTATTTACATCTTTTTTATATCTTTAAAGGGACCAATGGGTCCAAAAGGTGATCGGGGGGAACCTGGACTACCAGGAGACTCTATCAAGGTAATATGTTTTGGTAACACTTTATTTCAATAGTACACTTTGGACATTCTGCTGACTATAATTAACTCTGCAACTACATGCCAACTACCAGTCCTTAGAAGTATCAGTAGACTGTCTGCTAAATATCTGCTAACACTTTTTGATGGTCACCCAAAAGACATTCTATTGACTATAAATAACTTAGCAAGTACTTATCAACTTACTCTATTAGCCTTAATAGTCTACTAATACACTAATGAGCGTTAGTTGACATGTAGTTGCAAAGTTACTTGTAGTTAGTAGAATGTGCACTAGCGAAATAAAGTGTAACCTATGTTAAAAATGACTTTGTCACAGTAAGGGGTAAATTCAGCCCTGGGAACAGCAGTGTTATGCAACTCACATTACATATGTTCATGCTCTTTTCTCTTTAGGGTCAAAAGGGTGAACCTGGCCTGATCGTAGACTCCAGTGGTAGGCCCAGTTACATTGGGGGGGCTGACTGGACAGCTGGTGAGAGACCTGCAGCTTTCATTCAGATAGATGAGTTTAGATCAGAACTTCTAAGCATCCATAGCATTGTGAGACGCATTGTAGTTACTCTCTGTTTTAGGGTGAGCCAGGACCACCTGGACCAGAGGGGCCTGTGGTGAGTTTTTGCTTTTTGTCTCACTGAGGAATACCACACAAAAAGCTCAATTTTTTACATGCAAAATTGCCCTATTAAGAAATACATTGATTCTTAATGCTGCTGATATTTCAAGAGTATATGTTATTTGCTAGTATATTTTTCACTCATTAGGGACCGGTTGGGCCACCTGGACCAAAAGGAGAAATAGGATTACCAGGCAGACCAGTGAGTATCTCTAATCAAATCCAGCAAGATTGTTGGCCATTTAACGTATGTAAAGATTGTATCATAGACTTTTGCAGTGACTGTCAGTAGCAACACATCAGCCAATATAATTTAACTATACATTCAGTTGGCTCCAAATAAAAAGTATAACTACTTTAACAAACATATGCATTTGCTGTTAAACAATTATATACTTATGACATACAATTATAGAATTAAGTTAATTATTATTCAATTTAATAAAAAACGTATTCATGCTGTCTGTCTTTTTTGTATTTCAAAATAAAACTGGCATCAATTTCGAAACAAGTAAAATTTATTTGTATAGTGTTTTCACAATACACATAGTTTCAAAGCAGCTTTACATACTGCTTTACCAAAGAGTAAGTTTTAGGGCTGGGTGATATGTTAATATATAACAATGATGTGAGGTATCCTCCAGATTTAGATCTAGCTATATTGTATTTATATGCAATAAATACAACTGATATATGAACACATATATCAGTGCCGCAGTGACTCGGGCACATGTCTGAGCATTCAAAAGGCAATAAAGTGATTTAAATATTGGTTGGTATTGTTCTTTTATGAAATTTAAATGATGGATGGTTTTGTTCTAAGTAAAAGGTATTAATGAAAATACGATTGGTCATCACAGGTGAAAAGTCTGGAAAAGTCTGATGCTCGGTCAAACGCCTGAACATTCAGGAATGTAGATATTAGTCATTAAAGGATTTAGATAATGGTCAGTTTTGTTCTAAGCAAGAGTAAACAATTCCCAAAAAGCATCAATGAAGATAAAATAGCCAGTTGAGAGTCTGATGCGAGTTAAACATTTTCCAAATTTAATTAGAAGTCATTTACTGACAATGTTGAGAAGTATAGGATATGCCTTTAATTTCATTTAGTAACGTCTCTGATTTCAGGCAGAATTACTATATTGTGATATCTTTTCTTACTGTGGTTGAAAATTCCATATATTGTGGTAAAGCTTTTGGTTGAACATTACTTATATGATGGTAAAGATTTTGGTCATATCGTGCCCCTCTAAGTAGAAAAAACAGGGAGCTGTTAGAATGTCAACACATAATGTTTTAAAAATCGTAGACCGTAAATCACAGAAACTCCAAATTTGGTGGGTTTGTTCCAAATCCTTCTCATTACTCAGATGCACACAAACGCTTTCTGACATTTGTTCACTCCGAATTAAACTAGTATATAAAATTCTATGTCCCATTATGAATAGTTATCAAAATCATGTTTAACTGTAGCATGGTCATTCCCAGCCAAAATAAACAATAATGGGCATGGTCACCTTTTCTTAAAAGGTTTTAACATAGCAAGAAGTTAAAGCCATATAAGTTAGTACCTTAAATGGTCTATAACACTATAGATTTTAATACAATGAATTTGTAATACAATTTTTTTATATACATATGTGTCAGTCTAGGCACCATAACAGACAAACATAAAAAAATTTCTAACTATGGGATCATGTTGTGTATTTGTCCAGCTTCTTTCTTCTTTTTCAGGTGCTATCTGTCAAAAAGATTAATACCTTGAAAAATATGGGCTTGACTAAGATCCCTGAACTTATTAAATTTTTTTATCGAATTAGAATTTTTTGATCATTTTCATAATTTGGTATATTCCTAATCACTAAATATTCTTAATCAAAAGGGTCGCCCTGGTCTAAATGGTAAAAAAGGACAGCAAGGCGATTCAGGTGAAGGATATGGTTACGGCTATCATGTAAGAAATAAACAACTTAATACCATTTATTTTGTTTTCATTGTTACTACAAAAGTGTAGATTATACTCTATGCAATACTATAGATTTCTAAATGGTTTTAGGGACCTCCTGGTCTACCTGGGCCACCTGGTCCTCCAGGACTTCCAGTTTCTGTGGGACGATTTGATATGAGTAATTAATATTTTTAAAAAGATACAAGCAACTAATATCTTGTGGGTTTGTTTGTTATAAAAATAGCATTTGTACTGGCTCCCAATATTTAATTTGATCTACCCTAAGGGTTATGATGATGGCAGCTCAAGATTTCCCTATGGTGAGTAAATGAATCAGATTTGTCATTTTCCAATCCATATCTGGTGTTATCATATTCCAGTTTAGTTTTGCATGAATATGTGTATAAGAATATTTTGTTTGCGATGAATCAGTGTGCTCTTATTCCAAAGAATTATTCAGAAGAATTTGTATATTGCTTTGGATAAAAGTATCTGCTAACTGAATAAATATACATATATCTCAAATTTCATTACCTCAGCTATCAAAGGGGACAAGGGTGAAAGAGGAGGACCTGGCATCCCTGGCTTGCCAGGTATGATTTATTGACACATCAAGCCTTTTTATAGGAACAGTTGAATAAAGATTCAGAACAGTGAATTTTTTTTTCTAAACTGCGAAATGTGAGCATGATTTAAATGTCAACGTTGTCTGCCATAGGTCTCACTACAACCTTTGACATTTATGCATTTAAGGTATGATGTTTCCAAACTTACACAAGTTTCCTGTTTACATGTAATGTCTGAATATGTGCAGCACATGGAAGTTGTACTTGATTATGTAATATGTTATGCCTTAGCATGAAATTAAAGGGGAACTTGGTCCTAAAGGACAGAAGGGAGAACTAGGAATAGGTTACTACGACCCTCATCATAGTTGCACAAGGTCCACTTGGAAGACCTGGACCTCCGGTGACAGCACAAACAAAATGCTTCTTAGATTCTGAATCAACCATTGTTTCTTATTGTCTAAAGTAGCTTACTTGACTAAATGTTCATTTCGGTATAGGGCCCTAGAGAAGAATCTATTGCTGGAGCCCCAGGAATCGGTTATGATGGTTGCCCAGGTAGTCCTGGCTCACCAGGACCACCTGGACCCCCAGGATCATTGCTACCAGGTGCACACAGACCCTCACAAACTAAGGAGTTTACACACAGCCACTCAACACGTAAAATATATTTTGGGTGCCGAGGGATGCAGATTCGAATCTGACCTGTTTCATGTCCTGATCTAATTTCTTGTCTCTAACCATTAGGCCACGGGGGAAGTCGTGGCCTAATAGTTAGAGAGTCGGACTCGTAACCCAAAGGTTGCGAGTCTCGTACCGGCAGGGATTGTAGGTGGAGGTAGTGAATGTACAGCGCTCTCTTCCACCTTCAATACCACGACTGAGGTGCCCTTGAGCAAGGCACTGAACCCCTAACTACTCCCCGGGCACCGCAGCATAAATGGCTGCCCACTGCTGTGTGTGTGCACTTAGGATGGGTTAAATGCAGAGCACTAATTCCGAGTATGTGTAACCATACTTGGCCACATATCACGTCACTTTTCCAGTCTTCTCTCAAACTGTTCTATCCATTAAATGCAAAAGCCAATAAATGAAAAGAGTTTGCCTTTTTATTTAAAAAACTTGATCCTTTAGCAATCAGTATTCCTGGGCCTCCTGGACATTTAACTGGGGAGAGTTTTCACTACTGAAACACTATTTACTGTCTGTGGGAACTAATTATCTATTAGGTCATTTTCTTTTCTAGTTAGTTGGTCTGTTCTCTTTTCCTCAGGTTATGGTTTTGAGGCCTGTTGACACCATGGCTGCAACAACTATCCGATATCCAGAAGGCACGCTAATCTATGTAAAAGACAACAGAGAACTTTATATGAGAGTACAGGATGGCATCAGAGAAGTCATGGTAATTGTCTAGGCTTTATTATTGTTTCTCCATCTTTATGTAAGAAGAGTAAACTTAAGCCTTATTTTGCTGTCCACACAGTCTTGTGCGCAGACAGCAGCACATATGAACAAAGGTCCATTAGGTTCATTGTGCACATGTGCAAACACATCCATTTGCGCTCATAGTCTGTAGAGTATACTTTGAAAGACTTTCACCTTAAATGTGTGCGACTGTATACCTGGGACTTCATTTGTGTGTCTTTGTGCTGTTGTCTGTGCAAAAATTCACATGTGTGAGTGACTGAACATTTAAACCGAACAAGTAGAACAAATAGAACATTCTGCAGAATGCTAGCGGCCTTTCCCAATCAGTGGGCATTTTCAAACCAATAGGCAAGTGATTAACACCCAGTTTGGTTTTGAGACATACGTATCAAATAGAAGGTTCATTCACATTCGCAGTCAAGAGAGGGTATGCACATGATTTCACAGCAGAAACAAGTCACTGTGGTTACACCTACTGGGTGGCAAAAAAAACTGAGGGGCAACATTAGTGTTCTGCTTGAATGTCACAAAAGCACACCCAAAATTTAAAAGAACAGTTGTATAAATGACTCGCAAACAAAAAAATTGTAGGTATCTTTTTACAGATAGCCAAAAGCTACAGAAAAATAGAAACAAATGGTTTGCTGTAATTCGTAGAACAGAGTAAACACAGTTTACCTTGCAAGTGGATAATCCTGGATGGATGGATGGATGGAACATTAAAATGACTGATGTTTCTGGTTGTTTCATTTCAGCTTGGAGAATGTACTCCATTCCCCAAGTGTCTGGTGAGTAACAGAAAATGTATTCAGTAATTAAGTAATTAATTATTAATTTATTAAGTAATTAATAAACCCTTATGTAATACACAAACTACAATTGTCTATTAAATATACACATGACTAATACAAGTAACAATTCAAGTCATGATTAACAATAAAGTCATGATAAACAATAAAATGTCGATGACAATAAAGGTCACACAGATTCCTACTGAAGTGACTGGATTTCGCACACAAAATTTCACCAACAGTAAATGTCACCACCTTTTAAAACGCAATTTATCATCATATTGTATGATCATATACTGTATGTCTCTTCTTCTTGCTATGATTTTGGCATTTTGGTTTCTAGGATAACCAGATGGAAGCAGTGGAACCTCGGCAAGTGGTTCAGTACTCTCAGGATTACCCCACAACCTCTCCCCAACAAGCCCAGTACCCGGTGCCACATGATCCCAGACTGCAGCCATCAAATGAGCCATACCATGGATATATATTTCCACACTACAATCTTCCAACTGATCCACAACCCTCTCCATCAGTCGACCCAATTTACCAGAACTACCCTGATTCCATGAAGCACATTGCCAGTAGGCACCCGGATCATTTTGTCTATCCTGACAGGCCTGTGGTGGTGTGTACGTTCATATCTGCTGTCATTCAAGAGGCTAAGCTTCCAGCTCACACACACACACATCAGGCCGTGTGGTAAGTACCTTAACATTTAAATGAGGAATAATTGTGTGTTAGTCTGTTCATCTTTTTCCTACACCCTATGACGAATTTCCTACTATTTATAGTAGGAAGTAATCTGCGTCAAACTGTAAACAATCATCATCTGCTAATGGAATTGCTGAAAGGCTTGCTTACAATAACATGCATTCACAAAAATTGGGTATAAAAAATGAAATGCTGAGTTAAAGAAGGTGACATTATTCTACATATGACACAAGGTGAAAAAGTTGACAATTTACTTATAGCAGCATTTGTACTAATTTCAACACATACTAATATATGCTATCAATAGGAAGACCACCAATAAGCCCATAATTTAATTTAGATGAGAAGTTAATGTTACATTAAATGTAACTTACTCACAGACATCATTGAAACTAATTAATGTAACTGGACATTTTCCTTTATTTACTGTAGTATTGATGGATATTTCAAAATGCTTTTTTTGTCATTTTGAGAAACAAAACGTAAGTGTTACACATCTATTGTGTTTCCCTTTTTTAGAAATAGTAGAGGATAATAGGGATTGAAAATAATAGAGAAAATTCACGAGGGAAATACACAACACAGTGCTTGGTAAAAACTAAAAAAGCTCTTGCCACAGAAGTTCTTCTGATATGTCACATTAAAATGCTCAAATTAGCCTTAACTAGCCTTAAATTATTTTACTGTCATACACTACCATTCAAAAATGTGTAATCAATCATTTGGAGTTGCAGTAAATTCATCAAAAGTGACAGTGAAGAATATGATGGCTGCTGAAAAACCAGCTTTGCTATTACAGGAAAAAATTGAAAACAGGTATTTTAAATTGTAATCATGTTTAAATATATGACTGTTTTTGCTTTATTTTTGATCAAGTAAATGCAGCCTTGGTGAGCAAAGGAGGCTTCTTTCAGAAACATTTAAAAACCATTAGCACTTTTAGTATAGGGACCGATTCTCACTAATAACTAGTAATTGTACTAGTTGCTTATTAGCATGCATATTACTAGCATATTGGTTATTTATTAGTACTTATAAAGTGCATATTCTGCATGACCATATTCTACATCCCTAATCCTACCCAATACCTAAACTTAAGAATTAACTTACGAAGCAGTAATTAGGAGTTTGAGACAAGAGTCGTAGTTAATAGTTAATTAATAGCGAGAATTGGACCTTAAAATAAAGTGTGACCAAAAAATCTCACCGCCCCAAACTTTTGAACAGTAGTGTATAAAAACAAAGACAGAAAATGTACAACCCATTTGGTTAAAGTGACGGAATTATTAATAATTATTTGTAGCACAATTATCATGCACAATGTCAGGTGATGTCCTTTTGTATAATCTAAAATATTTGTAATCTTATTAGAACATAAACTTCTTTTAAATTATCTAATGTATAACTATGTCACCTGATTTTGTCACCCTAGCTGCACCTGATTGCTCTCAACTCACCCCAGCGTGGCGACATGCAGGGTATCAGAGGTATAGATCACAAGTGCTTGTTACAGGCTCAAGCCATTGGGCTCAAAGGAACATTCAGGGCTTTCCTGTCATCCCGGTTACAGGATCTATACAGCATTGTTCGACAGAATGACAGGGAACTGTTACCCATAGTCAATCTTCAAGTAAGATCCTTACTTTTTTACAGAATATACTGTCGTCTGTTTAATACAGTCTTTTACAGAGCTGTTTAAAATGTTCACAGGATGAGGAATTATTCAGCAACTGGGAATCCATCTTTAGTGGCTCAGGGGGCAAGATGAATGATAATGTGCACATCTATTCATTTGATTGTCGAGATGTTCTTGATGATGATGCCTGGTAAATGGATCTAACACATATCCACTTTAATAGGCCAGAGAAGATGGTATGGCATGGATCAAGCACTCGTGGAAGCAGGCAGACAGACGGCTACTGTGAAACATGGCGAACAGGTAGTCATGTCGTCACTGGCATGGCTTCCTCACTCCAAGAAGGCTACCTAATTCAGCAGTTGCCACGTGGCTGTACCAGCGCTTTTATTGTACTGTGCATTGAGAACAGCTATATTGCAGAGTGAACCAAAACGTCTGCTAAACCAAAATTTTCCTTGAGTCACACCACAAACTGAAACTTACGGACAAGTGACCGATTTCAGCCGCGGCTTCAGCTTCTATTTTATAGTGTAAGGGGCGGGCGCTTCGGATTCTAGAGAACATTTGATTGGACAGAAAGTTTGATGAGAAGCTGAAGTACGATGTGACGTCAAAAAAATCATTGAGCTGTTTTGGCGGAAGTGACGAACTGCAAGCTTTGAATGCTTATATCTTCTAAATGCGAATTTTGTCACTGTTTTGGAGCACACTGCCTTATAAATAACCTTAAGACTAACATATTGATACTAACACCCAAAAAAATTACATTTTGATTTCATGGGGACTTTAAGTGTTTTGTGATTGATGGTGATACTGTATATGTTCATTTACATGTATTTTAGATTTAAATTTTGACTTCATTTTTTATGGATTAACTGCTGTGTGACAGCCATCTCTTTCAAACAAAGATATGTTTTTGCTCCTTACACCATTAGCCTTACAACAAAAACATTTTGTCTTAGCAGAAAACATTCAATGAAATACTTGAGCATTTAAAAATATATAAATAAAAATAGACTAAGGCTAAATTCAGGGGGGGAAATCACAGTTTTGTTTTTATTAACTCGACAAATGTTCTCGTTGGTCTCGACCGAGTCCAGCAATATGCTTTTTTTCTCCTTCAAAACAAAAGCGTTGAAAACGCTTTCTCCTTCTTTCCAAAGCACTCTGTCGCCTGCGCTCTATGCTTGCGCTCCAGTGGCGTCTGCCCATTTGTATTTGATTTTATGTAAACTTATCTATGTAACCTTTCTACATTTTTATAATTTGCAACCCAATCAAATCAAACATTCCATGATGTAGTGCAAAATGACTGGTTGACTTTAAAGAAAGATGACGACTATTAATAAAACTATGTAAATCATTGTTTTGGTTTGGCTTTTTACACATAACCTGAATATGATTTTAAAGAGTTGCAGTTCTCTGTATTTTACAGCCTGCTGTATTCTACAGTTCAAATGTGACCGCTAAAAATTAGCGACATTATTACCTGTATTTTGAATGACACTTAGATTAATAAACAAAAATTCTGTAATATTTATTTCGAAAATAAAAAGTCAATTACTTGATACTGGTCTTACCTACCTCAAATGTTTGAATGTTGCTGTATATATAACAATATTCCTAGTTACTCTCTATTTTGCTCCACCAATGAAAAGTCAAAGCAAGATCAACCACTGTGTCTCAGCAACAGGTTTTGTTTCTGGATGATTTTTTTTGGAGTGAATGATTCAATGACTCACTTATAATACACAAAAATAAATTAGTTGTAACCTGGAATGATGTTTCCATCTGCAAACACAGACAAGCATAACAAACAGTGATATAAATAGAGAAACCTCACAGTGCTGATGGACTTTCTACCAGCAATCTTTTATAAATAGTAAATAAAGTGAGTCAAAGAGATTTAAGATCTCTTTTTGCAGCAGTCTACATACAGGTGCATCTCAATAAATGTAAATGTATTTACATTTTGCCCACACTGCCAAAAGCACCAAAAGTTGGTTAAATGACCATGGTGTTGGTGTGCTTGACTGGCCAGCAAACTCACCAGACAATTGTTTCTCATTGTCAAGAGGAAAATGAGAAACAAGAGACCAAAAAATGCAGATGAGCTGAAGGCCACTGTCAAAGAAACCTGGGCTTCCATACCACCTCAGCAGTGCCACAAACTGATCACCTCCATGCCACGCCGAATTGAGGCGGTAATTAAAGCAAAAGGAGCCCCTACCAAGTATTGAGTACATGTACAGTAAATTAACATACTTTCCAGAAGGCCAACAATTCACTAAAAAAAAATTTTTTATTGGTCTTGTGAAGTATTCTAATTTGTTGAGATAGTGAATTGGTGGGTTTTTGTTAAATGTGAGCCAAAATCGTCACAATTAAAAGAACCAAAGACTTAAACTACTTCAGTCTGTGTGCATTGAATTTATTTAATAAACGAGTTTCACAATTTGAGTTGAATTACTGAAATAAATGAACTTTTCCACGACATTCTAATTTAATGAGATGCACCTGTAAACAGGCTTTGGTTAAAATCCAGAACATTTGATTGCATCAGATTAACTTTATCATTGCTACACTGGCCATTTTTGGGGTTCAAACTCTCAATTTAAGTCTAGACTCCTTACTTCAGCCTGGCATACACTTACTTTATCTCTCAACCATTATGAGAGAGAAAATAGTTATGCTGTGTTAGACAGGTCTGCAACAATCACCAACCAATCAGGTCATTGGAACATGAATCACCTTCAGTGCCAGCATTTCATTTACAACTACCTGCATCCCTCTAGTGTTAGCTTTGTCAGCCATTTTTAATTTAGTCTTAGTCTTTTAAATTAGTCTTGGTGTCAAATGTACTTTTTACTCCTATTTAGTCAACCTTGTCCTTTGTTTAGTCAAGTTTTAGTCAACTAAATATCTGAGCATTTTAATAGTTTTAGTCAATGAAAACGTTTTGCCACATTTTCGTTGTGCTAATTAAACTGATTAAAAATATATATTTTTTTTGCTCAAAATTATAATCGAAAAGTTTTTTGTTATTTTTACATTTCTGGTATTGCACTTTCCCCAATAAGCACAAATCAATAGAATGTGGACTCAATACTAGTTTACCTCATCTAGTGTACCGATTTATTTTAGGCTATTTAAAATTAATATAAAAAAAATAGATATGCACTATGTCTACATTATGAAAACTGGCAAAAACATATTTTAACAGTGAAATTCTTAGTGGAATTCAGTAATTCCAATAATTCTAAATTGCAATAATGTTTCTCTATTAAAACAACAGCGGCTGAGTAAGTGCATTCATTCAGCAACCACAATCGCAAACAAAATATTCGATATCTCATCACAGAACACAGACTGGCTGAACGACAATTTAATTTAAGATGAACATCTCGCACGGAGATCACTAAACTTCAGATTAAGCCAAATTCACACTACAGGATTTTAAGCCTGATTTAAGCCCGATTTGCAAGGCAATGAGTTTGGGCTGGGACAAGTCTGGCTGTGATCAGGGGAAAATCGGTGGGTGATCAGCACTTGGCAATCTTTATGTGTGAACTACCCAATGACGTATCAAAGAGATGCGCTGATGCGTCCCCGACGCCAAACAAATATCTAGCATGTTAAATATAGCCAAGTTCACACTACACAACTTAAAAAGTCGGCAGATTGCTGTGCTGTTCAGACTACATGACTTCCCGATGTCCATTTTCAATTAAACAACTCCCGTTTCTCCTGTTACTTCACGTCATTCCCGTTCTACTTCTCGCGTGTGTTTTTGTGACCAAACGTGGTTTGGGGACTGGATAGAGTCATTGGGTGACAGAGTTGTTGTCAGCTCGTGTAGTGTGTCACTCCCTGTTGCAGATCATTTACTTAGTGTGAACACCACAACTTCAAGACAGACAGCAAGTCATGTAGTCTGAACTTGGCTTTAGACATCCCCTTTAAGTCTGTTTTTCCCATTCGTTAATTTTTTTTTCTTTGCCACAGTCACCTTTGTCTTGCTCACCGGGTGCTGTAGGATAGGATATTAAGGCATATTTTGAGATGGTCCTCACTGCAGAACACAAGATCCAGGGGGTGAGGTTGGATCCAGATTCAACTCCTCGCACCTTACATATACCTAAACCTACCCGTCTCCACCCCGATACCTAAACCCACCCATCTCCACCCCCTAGATGTGGATCCAACCCCGCCCCCTGGATCTTTGTTCTGCAGTGAGGGGCTACTGCATATTTTCCTGTAATGCTGGTTTGAAACAATAGGAATTTTACAAAATGCCATGCAAATGAAAAATTACTTTAACACTTAATTTGTAACAATTTATTTGTAATTAAACATGGTCTGGAGCTCCTAATGTCATCACACTATGAAATATTAAAAAACATAACAGTAGTACTTATTTCCAAAATACAGTAGAACCAAGCAAGTGTCTTGTGTACAATCTTGTTTGTGTGCTATTTCTTTTATACAGGTTCTAAAAAGTTAATATTGAGTAACTTACATTTCCACCAAAACATGGTCAATAAAATTTTTTTTTCCCTTCAACAATGGCAAATATTTCTAAAAGTGCTAAAGCATCAAACTTTGTGTGTCACCAAGCAATGCACAAACTTTAGTGTTTATGGAGCAATCCCTGTTCGTAACATTCAGTTATCATTCCATGTTACCAACACTGCGATTTTCTACTCCTGCTTACAGGTGAGCAGAACCCCACTCTGAGCAATCCTGGAGTGAAAGAAAACACTGACAAAAATGGTCCTCACTCAACGCAAAAATCCCACAACCATACCCCAGCTTTTACTGAACAGCAATCAGATATTCTAAGGGCATTTAATAAATATCAGCATTCCTGGATAACCGCTTGGCAAATCAATTTAGAGAACTGGAACTAACGGTTGAACAGTAGTAATTGTTTACATTTTTTAATAATTATCTGCAAATAAGATAACAATGAAGTCAAAAAAGTAATCCTATCAGATACTAGAAAGCCAAACTTGCCATGTTTGGCTTCCAAACATTACTTACAAAAATTATTTTACATTATCTTTGTTCACACTAACAAAGACAACCATATTAAATGACCAAGGAAACTAAACGAAATCAAATATCTGACCTTTTTTTTTTTTAATCTAGCGCTATTCCTATCAAGAGGACAAACATAAAAATAATAAAACAAAAGCTACTCATACTTAAAATAATCAAATGTTCTGATTTTAAAGTAACAGATTAAAAAACGGAGAAACTCCACCAGAAGACACAATTCCTTTGAACCTCATGTCTTGATGCTGGTTCCATTTGCCGTTGTGCCATCACTAGCAGCTGCTGTCATAGGACTAAGTTCAGTGGCTATGGCTACTTCCGTAGTCTCCTCCTCTGCTCTTTGATTGCGGTAATGACATGTGATGATAAAGGCACTACAGCCCAGATAAATCACAGTCAGCAGAGTGAAGTATAAGAAGTAAACAGAAAACTGCAAGAAAGAGAGAAACAAAATCAGGCCAAAATCTTTCTGCTTTCTTTTCTGAATTATAATGTTACTGTAATTTCTTCTTCTGTTAACAAGCTGGTGATATCCATAGCCAATAGTGTAACTATTAACAGAAGTCAGTCTAGAATTTTACACACCTGAGAGTGAACATTCAAAGCCAATCCCCTCTTATCTACCACAATGATAGTGATGATCGTTTTCAGGACTGTTCCAAGAAAAGTGTTTACTCCAAACACTAAAGCACACAGTTCTTTAGTGAGAGAGGAGGCAATCTGGAAACTGAGAAGAAAAATACAAAATGAGTTAAAAGAACAAAATGCAGAGCACAGATATCTGTATGTATATATATATATATATATATATATATATATATATAAGTTTATTTATATACGTTTATATATAATATATAAGTTTATTTTAATTAAATTGTTTAATTTCCTTAGTGTTTAGTTTTAGTTAAAAGCTCCTTATGTGGCAAACTACAACAAACTTGAACTTCAAAGCAAAATTCTTGCTCTCCATGAAATAATGTTTTCACAGGTGCATACATATCTACTTTCAAAACAGTGACTTTGAAACATTGAATGCAATGTGTGCCAGCGTAGTTAATGCCATTTATTTAACAAAGACAACACATAAAAAAAAATCCTTTAAATAATAATAAAAATAAATCAATAAATAAATAGTTTTCTACAACTCACATAGCGATTGGCACCAGGAATTGGTAGAAGCCTCTGAACAGGGCATATGCCACATAGCAAACCCAGATATTATCTGTGATGCCCATGAGAAGCAGTAGACCGGCCTGTGCCGCAGTGATCAATCCAATCACCAGCTCAGACCAAAGATTCCATCGAATTTTCACATATCCTGCTGCAAATGACGTGATTGCACCTATGGAGCACGAAAAGTGTGATTGTCATGTAATATTCATCCAATGCCAATAAAAAAAAAACATCTATTCTCACAAAGTTCAGATCTGTGCATAAAATATTTTCCACTTTTGTGTCATTTACACCAGGGTTCTTCATTCCTACTTCTGAAGAGCTACTTCCCTGCAAAGTTTAGCTCTAACTCTGATTAAACGCACCTAAATCAACATAAAGGTCATAAAGGTCTTTGGGTGTACTTGGAAGAAACTCTGCAGGAAAGTGGCTTTCCTGGACCAGGAATAAGGAGTTATGCTTTACAAGCATGCGTCATGCCAAAGCTCAAATGTTGAGGAACATGAACTTTGCTTGTTCTCACCAAATAGTAAACCAGCATGTATAATGTTACCTATTAAATCCTAGTTAAAAAACAAAACAAAAACAACAACAACTGTTAGCCACAATGACCTGTCATATACACTGAGAACCCTGATAGTGAAATTGAAACTCTGGCCAGTACAGATAAACATAATTATTTTCATGTTTCAAAAAACTAAAATCTAATACTACATAATCAATTTGTCTGCTAAAGTGAATTAGACATCACAACATGTTAATGTACAGTATGTATGAGTATCCACTATAGAAAATTGTAATAATAAATATAGCTGCAAGCAGCAATTAAGGGGCCAAGCACTATAGAAGCAAGCATCAGACCAACTGCAGAAATGAGTAGGCCTAGTTGAAGCCATTTTAAGATGATTTCAGTTAAAATGGCTGAAAAAACAAATACAACCACAAGAAATATGATTTAATGGCTTATCAAGTTTGACCAATAGGTGGCGCTGTTATAAAATTGATGTGTTGTGTTCTGTGTGAGTTGACAATGGCACAGGCAAAGTTTGGTGTCAATATGTCAAAGCTTTGCAGAGATACAGCCTCAGACGTAGTTTGGCATCATGCCTTAAATTTGTTGCGGCGCTATGCAAAAACGGTTTTGTCTACAACACGAAATCCATAACTTTTTTGTCAGCAGTCTGAAGATAATCTGACTCGATTTTTGTGAAAATCGGACAAACGGTCTAGGACGAGCTTGAAAAAGTAGGTTTTTCGAACTATTAAAAAAAAAAAAAGTGAAAACAACAAACTAGACCTTACAGGAACATAATGTGGCCGTTTAATCTATAGTTTTTATAATCTATAGCCGTTTAATCTATAGCCCTAAAGCTGTCAAATGTCCACCAATAACACATTTTGTTTTATCTATGTGGATTTTTGCTGACAAATAAACTGGGATATCCAGGTGCATGTGACCTGGAGAAAGAGTACTCAAGTCATTTATACTCCTGACATTTTAACAATACAAAGCTGGCTGAAAATTGTCAAAAATACAAAGATAATCTACAGAGTAAATTTTTTATTTAATGCCATCTTTTTAATCTTTCTGCAATAATTTACTGCTATCCTTATAAATTAGTTGGATGATGATTTTGATGATTTAGAAATCTAAGTGGCCTGTAGGTTGATATTGTATATCTATAATCATGACAATTGCTAAATCAGTCTTTAAGTAAGTGATGTCCACTCTGAAATTAATGAACAGTTGGTTGGCAAGAAAGCATGCCCCTTTTATGTTCTTTTGCCAACATTTGCTCATTTATTAGCTTAAGAAATCAGAGTGGATGCTACTTAAAGTCTGATTTTGTGGCTGAGATTATCAGTATTTATTGTTATTTATATGGTGACTACAACACACTATAATCCATCTTACCCAATAATGTAGAGGCAGATTCAACTGCTCCATTGTAGACATGTATTTTCTCTGTGGCAGGGTAGACTTCATTCCACAGGATGTGCACATAAAATACAACTAAATAGTAACCAGTGGAGTTGAACACCCACCACAAGCTCCAAAGCCTTAAACTAGGTACTTTCACAACATTCTTTAACTCCTTCAACATCTGAATAAACACTGAATTTGTCCAGGAAGATGATTTGTGGTTACTGCCTTGTGCAGCCATACTGCCATCCTTCTCTTCAGGCTTCATTCTGGCCAATTCCGATTGAGCTGCTTCCTTCCTTTTCTCGTCCAGACGGGCTTGGTTGAAAAACAAGCTACGCTTGGGCCATGGCAGGCAGAAGGACAAGAGCAGCCCAAAAGTGACAAGCCCCAGAGAGACTGCACTTAACTTCCTGTATGATATGCCCCCTAGTGACACACATATCTGACCCAGCACAGAGCTTGTGAAGACTCCCATGAGCACAGATGAGCGGGAGTAGCTGGCTACACGCTGATAAACAGTCGCTGGTACTAGCGAGAAAATGTACGAGGAGTAAGCCACACGGGCAGCCATGGTAATGCCATAAAAGAACTCCATAAACTGCATCTCCAGTAATGAGGTTCCCAAAAGCAACAAGAGCCAAATGGAAACATGACTCAAACTCTGAAGGATCAGCACAGGTTTGTAGCGTAGGTAATCTGTCAGCAGAAACACAGGCACCAGAACGGACATATAGGAATATGAGAGGACCGGGATGATTTCATTGGTAACCTGTAAAAAAAAAAAAAAAAAAAAAAAAAAAAAAAAACATAAAAATCACAGAAAGCCATTATTACATCTGACATGGGGTAGACAAAGAGCACTATAGCAGGGATAACTGTAACGCTTTATAAATGTGACCTCAGTTACATAATAGAATGCACTTACCTCCACACTAGGAATGCACAGTGTGAAATGCAGATTATAAATAATACCAAGATTGAATTGTTAATCCCAGGTAAAGTATGAGCATTGTGAAACAAGCTAACCCAGGACTCTGTTTACCAGGGGTTTAAAATGACCCAGCGTTAACTTATTCAAGTATGAAAAGCCCTAACATACTGTCAATTGAAATGAGCGTAGTGCACATGGAGAACACATGGCATCCCAGGTTATATTTTATATAAATGTTCATATTAAAACGTGGACAAGAGACTAATGTTAAACTACATTTCTTGCCCATTTAAAAGTGAATATTTGGAGTTTGAAATATATTGAAATGTGTTTTTCTTATGTCTTAATATCTGAGGACATGCTTAGTGTTTGAGAATGTTTTGTATTGGATAACATTATTACATCAACATAAAACTAGATGAGTAAAGTTCGCAAACAAACTTCGAAGTTGGCTTGAAAAAGCCTTTTGTGAAAGTTTGAAGCAATTGTAATAGCTTGAAGGTTGGAAGTTTAGATAGATTAGATAGATGTAGATATCATGTAATTAGCATGATTTAGCACATTGCTAACATGATTTAATTTGTTAACAGCATGTTTTTACAGGATTAGCATGTTGCTAGCATGGTTATAGTATGTTTCTTGCATGATTACCATGTTGCTAACATGATTATCATGTTGCTAGCCTGTTTTAACATGATTACCATGTTACAAGTATGTTGTTAGATATCATGTAATTAGCATGATTTAGCACATTGCTAACATGATTTAATTTGTTAACAGCATGTTTTTACAGGATTAGCATGTTGCTAGCATGGTTATAGTATGTTTCTTGCATGATTACCATGTTACAAGTATGTTGTTAGTATGATTAGCAAGTTACTAGCATGTTACTAACATGTTGATACCATGAAACCAGCTAAACCCAGCTTATTTAGCAAAAAGCCAGCTAATAATGGCTAAAACCAGCTGAATCAGTAAAAAATAGCTAAACACCAGCCTAGGCTAGTTGTCTAGTCTTAGCTGGTTTAAGCTTGATTGGTCTTTCAGCAGGTCTCCCAACTTGACCAGCTAAGACCACCCTGACCAGATAGAACCCCTTTAAAATCAGCCTGGGTGACCGGTCAAAGCAGCAAACCAGCTTAGTAAGCTTTGCTATAGCAATAGACAGCTTAAATACACCATAAGTCTGTATATATATAATATATAATAAATGTTTTCAATCCCTCAATGAAAGTTTATTTTAGAAAACGAGGAATCATGATTTTGAATAGAAATATTACCAAACATTAGAATTAGACACTTTGACAATATGCTAATGATAACAGATAATGATCCAACCGCATGTCGGCGTACGTGATTAACCGCTCACATGTGACGCGCTCTGTGAAGGACCATAAGGTGCCATTCACACAGAATGCACTTTTGTGTTGACTAAAGATGCGATGCAGGCAGTGGAAAAGGAAAAAAAATGCTAGAAGATGGGAGTTGAGTTCTTTTAACTTGAGCGTAATTGAGTTTTTAGAAAGCCATTTCATGCATGAGATGCTGCAAGAGACGTGAGCACAACAGTCAAATGTGTCCATGTTTCCATAGAAAAAACAATGGAAAAGCAGCACAATCGAATTAAAAAAAAAACTCTAAAGAACTATTACTGTATGTATATGTTTGCATCATGGTGACAGGCTGAAAGCTGCTGTTCATTGTTTTTATAGAACATTTATAGTTGTTAATAGTCTACAGTACGTTTTTAAAAAGCACTTTCCTTGTATTATTTCTGGGGGGGAAATTATATATATATATATATATATATATATATATATGACTCCAAACAAAACATTCGAGGTAAGGAGCCATTGGCTCCTATAAGAACAATTTTAGGTGCCACAGAATAAACGTGTTTTATAAAAAAAAATTTTTTTTACATTTCAATCATACTTTCATGCGTTTATGTCTCATCTTTTCTTGAACTGATCAGCATTTTAATCAACCTTGTAGATGACCTGGTAACTAAGGTTCACTTAAAGTGGGAACTAAACGTCTTTTCCAACTTGAAATATATAGTCACAAAGAATTGTTCATAATTTAATTGACATGAGTAATAACTGTTACTATATCAAAGACATCTGACACCAATTTAAAAGTATCAGGCTAAATAGATTGCCTGAATAAACAAACCAAAACCAAAATGAATGGTCCCTAAAATGGAAAATTCACATACAGATATTCTCTGCATGTGGCTGATTAATTTGATGGCTAACCTTATTTTAAAAACCATCCAGTTAGAGCCTGATAAGATCAGTACAGTGAGTACAAATTAATTTGAGGATTTACAAGTGTTTACAAAAAAAGTAATCCAATAACTCTACATATAATGGAGTCAGCATGATAGTTTTAGTCCTTTCTCAAAGCAGATCTGACCCATTTTGGAGGAATGTGTGAACTCTGACCACATTCACATGGCTTGCCAGACCCCAGCAACTGTCTCAGAGATTGAAAACCAAGTTACACAGTCATGCGTGTCGACTAGGTATTGGCATCAAAATAAATACATACTATAGTTGGAAAACAGTTTTAGTGTTTACAAAAAAGAAAAAAAAGTAAGATTTATCATTTGAATAAACTCACTCAATTTTATATTTTAAATGTGTATTTTTTCACAAACTAGAAAAAGATTAGAATAAAAGTAGAATAGCACCATACCTGTTCCCTAGTGAAGTTATTCGTGCAATCCCAGCTCTTACACATATTTACATTTATTAATTTAGCAAACTCATTTACCCAAAGCGCCTTACAATTGAGGAACACAACATATCTCATGACTACGTCTGCGTGTTCATGGATAACAGTGTCTCACTATCTCCTGTTGTTGTTTGCACATAACCGCACCAATATTTAAGTATGGGACAAGTTGTTCGAGTTAAACTTGCCTGTTGCCTTCCTGTGGTCAAATTTAATCCTTTCTTGTTGAGGCTGACGGTGAGCTAATTATCTATGCTACTTAAAATAATATAGTGCAAGTTATTAAAGCGACAGACTAACCCATCTGTATGGAATGACCACACGTACCAGCTATGTCAGTGAAAGCAGTTCAGTCTAAAATCCACGAGACAGACATGCCCGCAGTTGCGCGCCCAATTATCCACTGTCTGCGCATGCGCACCGGATGTTTATCTTAAGTTGAACGAATCTTTCTTTTGAAAAGAATCTTTTACAATGAACATCTATGTAACGTTTCACAAAACCGGTCTAAATGATTCGTTCAGAAGGAATCAGCCTCGAGTCAACTGACTGTCTGAGCCGACGTGCAGCATCTTTGGGGAGTTTAATGCTGAAGTCCACTCTATATAAAATATCTTTACTTTTATAAGTCAAAACAGAGATGTTCAGTCATAATGTTAGATTGTACAGGCCAATCAGACGCTCAGCCACACGTTTAACACATGCATTCCAGCGAGTCTATGATAACCACTGGAGAGAGAGAACCCTTTTCATCAACAGCCCATCGCTCTAGGCTTGCACCTAAAAGATACAAATGATTCAGACTGAACGTGATACGAATATGATTCTGTAGCTTGTGTAATGTGCTATGATGCTTTGCCAAAGGAGGGCGCTCAAAGCATTGTATTTAAAAAGGTCTAGTAGTCCATGCCATAATCAAGCATCGATAGTATCCTAAATTATTAGTTAATAAAATACATAAATATATTAACACATAAAAAACATGTCCTTAATTCAAAGTTTATTTCTGAAAAGTAGAGATGGAATGTGTTATGATGTCATAGTATGGGGGTAGAATCATTGCATAATTCCAAATAAATACATTATTTGTGGATTTTGAGACATTTCAAGCGTCAAGAGGCAAACCAATCCACAAATGGATGGACTCCACCTCCCTTCTACTTAAGCCAATCAGATACCGGTCACGTGGCGCCGACCAATCGTAGCGTGTTCTCGCCAATCAACCAATCACGTTTTGCCTTACAATCAGTGTGGGACCAGGCACCAAACACGCTATTCTGGCTAATTAACCGCTTCAAAATGGACGATCAGGACAGTTTAAGACAGGTAAGTGGTGTTAAATTAACAACAATGAGCAAAAATTTAACATGGTTGTTGCTATGCTCATATTTATGGTGACGGCGAGAGGACCTGATCGGTTCACTTAATTTTGTCGTGGGAACACATATTTTTCTCGTGGCCATGAGTTTAATGCGTAAACAAACCTGCATGACCATAGTAACCCGGGATTATCAGGGATGTATTTATTAATATTTTATTTTAAATTAAGGAATTATTATATTATAGAAATTAATACATTATTAAAAGATTATAAAATTTTGAAGCGGTTAATTAGCCAGAATAGCGTGTTTGGTGCCTGGTCCCACACTGATTGTAAGGC
>NW_015505992.1:191936-192661 GCF_001515645.1 Sinocyclocheilus grahami
TTTTTTATTTGCAAATCTCATTTTATTTTTTGTGTGAATTTAATTCTTGTTTGTGAAACTCTAAGATTTATTTGTGGATCTCATTCTATTTATTTATCAATACATTTTATTTTTGTTAATCTCTTTACATTTATTTGTGGATCATAATGTATTTATTTGGAATTATGCAACGATTCTACCCCCATATTTTACCAACAGAGGGTACTCCAGGGTGTGTAATATACATACATATATATATATATATATATGCAAAGGTCTTAGGCCATTAGTATTTTCACCAACAAAAAAAAAAGTTTTAAGCTGGTTAATTCTATCTTTTGCTTTAGTGTGCCAGTAGGAAATATCAGTTTACATTTCCAAACATTCCTTTTGCCATTTCTTGTAATAATCCAGTGAGATTTTTGTATGCACAAGGAGTCTGACAACAGCCAGTGCTCCACACAGAGATCTGATCTCACCATCATCCAATCCATCTGGGATTACATGAAGAAACAGAAAAAAACTGAGACAAACTAAATCCAGAAGAACCGCGGCAACATCTCTAAGACACTTGAAGAAATCTTCCTATAGCTATTCAGCTACCTGAAAAACTATGCGCTAGTGCAGTGAATCTCAACCTTTTGGCGTACCGGACCCCAGTTCAATTCAGAACCATCCTCAAGGACCCCCAGAACACAATTGACTCATCTATGTATCATTTGTGTCTTTGTGAAGACCAAATACAG
>NW_015505992.1:192671-195057 GCF_001515645.1 Sinocyclocheilus grahami
ACGATTCTACCCCCATATTTTACCAACAGAGGGTACTCCAGGGTGTGTAATATACATACATATATATATATATATATATGCAAAGGTCTTAGGCCATTAGTATTTTCACCAACAAAAAAAAAAGTTTTAAGCTGGTTAATTCTATCTTTTGCTTTAGTGTGCCAGTAGGAAATATCAGTTTACATTTCCAAACATTCCTTTTGCCATTTCTTGTAATAATCCAGTGAGATTTTTGTATGCACAAGGAGTCTGACAACAGCCAGTGCTCCACACAGAGATCTGATCTCACCATCATCCAATCCATCTGGGATTACATGAAGAAACAGAAAAAAACTGAGACAAACTAAATCCAGAAGAACCGCGGCAACATCTCTAAGACACTTGAAGAAATCTTCCTATAGCTATTCAGCTACCTGAAAAACTATGCGCTAGTGCAGTGAATCTCAACCTTTTGGCGTACCGGACCCCAGTTCAATTCAGAACCATCCTCAAGGACCCCCAGAACACAATTGACTCATCTATGTATCATTTGTGTCTTTGTGAAGACCAAATACAGTCAAGTATAATTCAAGTTAGCTGACTTGTCCAGTATTTGGCCATATCATCAGCTATATTGGATTTTTCTTTCATGGGAACATGTCATGTCCACGGACCCCTGGTTGAGAAACACTGCGCTAGTGTACCTAGGACAAAAGCTGTCACACCAAATATTGATTTGATTTAGTTAATAGAAGTTAATTAATAAATAACATTTATTTATGACTTTACAGCATTTTTACACAAGTGCCTGTAGGTTTGGAGGTAGGTTTCTTCCGGTGTCTTGGAGATGTTGTGGCGGTTCTTCTGGATTTAGTCTGCCTCAGTTTTTTTTCTGTTTCTTCAAGTAATTCCAGATGGATTGGATGATGGTGAGATCAGATCTCTGTGTGGAGCACTGGCTGTTGTCAGACTCCTTGTGCATACAAAAAAATCTGATATGTATATAGTAACTTGCTAATACTGGTTTACTATTTCTTATCTATCTATGCATCTATCTATCTGTCTATTTATATATCTGTTTTTACTGATAGATTGTATTGCCTTCAAAACTTTAAAACTACTTCAAATGAGTTAAAACTGAAAACCCTCAAACTTTAAACTTTTAAAACTACTTCAAACTTTCTGGCTAGGCTTTTTCAAGCCAACTTAAAGTTTGTCTATAAACTTTACTATCTAGTTACAATTAATGGCAAAAGGAATCTTCTTAAACATGGTCATAATTTTCATGGGCTGTTGCACTTTTCATTGTAGCAATGTTGTGAAGCACCATGCATACTGTGGAACCTACTTCTGTGGGCCAGGTTACAGAGTTCAGTAAGGGAGTGAGATGTTGATGCAGTAACACATCTTCATTCAGTTGACACATAATGTCCCTATATATTTTACCAGTGGTGGGCCGTCAGGGCCAGCAAAGCCTTCTCTGCAGGCCTAAACACTATCAGAATCACTGATTTAGTTTAATATATTTTTCCATGAATGTGTATTAAATTATTTCCAATAGTCTATTCTCTTCATTTCATAGCTTTTCTCTTAGTTGCACTGCTTCCAGCAGTGTATGCTTATATTAGAGCTTTTATCCAATCATATTTCAGCAATCGTGTTGCCAGGGTCAAATAAATCTGCCTTAAGGCCTTCAGAATCAACAGTGCAGGCGACTGTTAGCTTAAATCAATGGCAATGAAACTGTTGCTTTAACCAATCAGATTTCGAGTTGGCAGCACCAGGGCCATCTAGCTGGCTTACGATAACGTCAGCATTTTCTCGTCCTTTGATTGGATGGTCAGCATACTAGCTAGCAAACAGCATCACTGTAAATCATTTTATTAAAACTTAGTAAAACTTTTATTACTGTTTCTCAGGTTTAGATTTTCAGTGCATTTTGAAAAAATATTTGCCTACTATATTTAGTCAATCTAAAAACAGTAGTCCTAATGACTGTGAAAAACAACCACACACTTCCTCGGCAACGGCTCTGTGAAAGACTCGTGAAGATGAAAAACCACTAGAGTATGGTAGGTTCATTTTCATTTTTGACTCTTTTATCGCTTGATGCGTTGTATTCTGATGTTATTTGCGCGATATAAAGCCAGGTTTTAGATTCCGTAAGAATATCTCAGTTTCCCGAGTGGAGCTATATTAAGCGGTCTTTTCCTCCGGCCGCAGCGCCGCTGGCAGAGGGAGACCAGCGGGGAGATGAGAGTCACAGAGGTACATTAAAACACATCTATACACTTTTCTACATCGTCTTGTATGAATTATTTTAATGTTACTTGCTCACTTTCCTAGTAAAGCTGTGCTAACCAGTATTTTCCCCCCGCAGCGCGCTGGCAGACCGGCGGGGAGACTC
>NW_015505992.1:195118-198702 GCF_001515645.1 Sinocyclocheilus grahami
CACCTTATTTGTTTTATACCAGTGCTATCTGTAAGATATAAATACGTTTGGCTGAATAAATGTCGGATGGACTGTATTTGTGTCATTTTGTTAGGTTAATGCTTCAGTTACAGATGTATGTTTTTTAATTGTTAATTGGGTTTCTTTCTTTAGTAATGGCATTCATTCTCGCTACATAAGATACCTATCTGTTATGTAGTGCCCTGTTATACTGCATTACTGTGTAATATTTATGGTTTCTATAGCCGTGGCATCATTATGATGGTATGAAGAGATGGATTAATTAATGTAGGACGCCACTGAAGGCCTAGGTGTAAAATGCACAGCCCACCACTGGTATGCAACGCAACAATTTTTGCTGTAAAGTTTCTTAATTCTGAAGCTTTGATATTTATTCTCTACGTTTATCTACAAATGAAAGTGTTTGGAAATGTACAACTTAAATAGTGTAAATTAAAGCTAAGGTAGGCAGTTTCTGCGCTACTAGTGTCGCTGAGTGGAACTACAACTTTCAAACAACCTCTGCAAACAACTTTCCCCCAACTTAAAGGTGCAATAGGTGATTGTCTACAGAAACATTTTTGTTATCAGAATCAGAATCAGAATCAGAAAGAGCTTTATTGCCAAGTATGTTTGCACATACAAGGAATTTGTTATAGTGTCACAAGCTTCCAGTACACGGAGACAACAACAACACACAGATAATAAAAATAAGATGTGAATAAAATACACATGCATAAATATAAACCACAAAAAAATTATAAATTGTATGTACAGGTGTACTAGGAATAGAATAAAATAAAATAAAGTTGTAGGGATGTACTAGGATTTAGGGTGATAAATAAGTATAAGATTATTGCACATACTTTAATTGCACAATGGGAGAACATTAACTGTTCATGAGGTAGATTGCCTGGGGAAAGAAACTGTTCTTGTGCCTGGGTGTCCTGGTATTCGGTGCTCTGTAACGCCGACCAGATGGCAAAAGTTCAAAAAGGAGATGGCTTGGATGTGATGGATCCAGAGTGATTTTTTTGAGCCCTTTTCCTCACTCTGGATGTATACAGTCAATACAGTTCTTGGAGGGTAGGCAGGGGAGCACCAATAATCCTTTTAGCAGTCCGAACCATCTCTGTAGTCTTCTGATGTCTGATTTTGTAGCTGAACCAAACCAGACAGTTACTGAAGTGCACAGAACAGACTCGATGAAGGCTGAGTAGAACTGCTTCAGCAGCTCCTGTGGCAGGTTGAATTTCCTCAGTTGGCAAAGGAAGTACAACCTCTGCTGTGCCTTTTTAACAGAGAAAGTCAATGTGAGTGTCCCACTTCAGGTCCTGAGAGATGGTGGTGCCCAGGAATCTGAATGACTCCACTGCAGCCACAGCGCTGTCCATGATGGTGAGTGGGGGGAGTGCAGGGGGGTTCCTCCTGAAGTTCACGATCATCTCCACTGTTTTGAGGGTGTTCAGCTCCAGGTTGCCAAGACCACACCAGACAGCCAGCTCTTTAACCTCCTGTCTGTATGCTGGTTTAAAGTCTCTTCACATCCCGATAGCAATCATTAAGTTAAGTGGTCTAAATTTATTTATCTGTATTTATATATTCTGTGGAAGGCGTAGGACCGAAAAATGTTCGTCCAATCAAAACGCTCGGTCCGAGCGTTTTAATGGGCTTTCCCACCTGCCTGTCAACGTATGTATTAGCATACCTCTGCGCACCCGGTTCGCGCAGACAGGATACATCATCAGCGCGTTCACGCACGCTGTGCAGACAGAGCGAGAATGGCAGACAAACTTCAACAACCCGATCTTCCTTCCTGGTATTTATAGTACTTTTAAAGTTTTCTCACAATCATTAAGTTAAGTGGTCTAAATGTATTTATACATTTTTTTATAAAATTACAAATTTAGAAGAAAAAGTTTCCTTGACAGTTCTCAAAAACCGCTATTTTTCTAACATCGTGTCATATTATGTCACGAGAGGGAGTCGTGTGCCGTGCTCTGCTTTGAGCAGGAATGAGTCCGTGTGTTTTTGGTAGTTATTTTTATTTCAATTTATCATCGTCATGTTAAATTATTGTGTTTGTGGAGGTTGCACAAACTCCAGCCTGTCAGGACATAGAGTCCACAGGTTTCCTAACAAGAAAAAGGACGCTATCTTCTGGGCCTGGGTGCGTTTGTGCAGGTGAAGAGACGGGACTTCACTAATGCATCTGCTTCAAAAAGCACGTGGTGTGTAACTTAGCGATCACTTTACACCGGAGGATTATCATCCCGGCGATATGATGCAGTTCAACATGAGATACCGAAGCAAGAAGCGAGTGAGACTCAGAGCTGATGCACACAGCATCTTCATCGGGTCCCGTTCCGCCTGTGGCTCGGCTGCCGGCCGGAGACATGATGCTCACGGATCCCTCAGAGATGCTGCTCCACGAAACCGTGAACTGTGCACCGTAAGTCTTGTTTTTAAGCATTTGCTACCTACCAAATCAGTGAACATAATTATTTAAATAATGAGACACAACGAGATGTGTATAGTTTGTTGTAAAGCACCGCAGCTAGCTTTTAAGCATTAGCAATAACGTTATATACCGTGTAAAAACGTTACCATATGAGAAGGCATAGCTGGTAGGTTAACCTCAGTTTGCTAATATTATAACCATCAAGTCTAGTTACAGCTTAATGACATTGTTTGCACAGCTAATTGGTAATTTTTTTGTCATGTGGTGTGTTTATAAGGCTTTGGGAGACATTGCAAGTAATGAGGGAGTGTGAAGATCTGAAGCAGTGAAGGCCAACTGTTAGTAACCACCTCTACTGGACTGCAGCTTCCGCTCCTAATGGAGATGCAGATGTGATGGAAGCCAAGTGGAAAAGCATGGTCAGCAATGAATGTGATCTAAACTGTTGCTTGCTTCTCCCAGCATATGCATCAGGCCTCATGGTGTCTCTGAGAGAGGAATACTGCAGGTCACCACAGGCTCTATGAGAACGCAGCACTGTCTTCCACTACACCTACTCCTCTTTCCAGATCCCTCCAGAGGATCAACAAGATGAGGCTGTTGTTGTGTATCTAGCACAGCATTCACAATTTAACACACGTTAACAACACATTAGTGTGATACCCAGATACCCAAATGTTTTTAAATGGGTCAGATGGTATATTTTTCTTTCGGTAGTATATGTTTGGTGTACATCTACAATACTCATAGACGACCAAAACTCGTCGTATCGATTGAAACCCAAACATTCCATCAAATTTCTCCATCTTGTAAATACACTGCCAGTGTTTATATTTTTCTGTCTTTGTATATTTTGGCAAGTTTTAGAATTTTGGCTTGCACTTCTGTAGTGGAATCTGAATTTCTTTTTTCACACGGCTAAGATACATACGAGCTAAACACCCTCTGGCTCAGCCTGCTGCCATGCCCCAAACTCTCTCTATTGGCTGTGCGGAGGTATGCAAATACATAGGTTGACAGGCGGGTAGCACATCTTATTATTGCATTTGGGCCGATTGAAATGATTGGATGAACATTTTATGGTGTGTGTGTGTATATATATATATATATATATATATATATA
>NW_015505992.1:198935-201541 GCF_001515645.1 Sinocyclocheilus grahami
TTGCCTACCCTAGCTTTAATGTCAAGTACAAACGGTGCTGCTGTTACAATCTATCATAGTGCTGGGGTAAGTTGTAACAGCAGGATGGGTTGTAATACTAACAGAAAACATAGACAACAGTTTATATTTTGTATACACATTTATTTTTAAACACCAAACCCCTGCCCAGAAAATCTAATTTGAAGCATTTAATAATACAAATATTTATTCTAAAGCAAATGAGTTGGAAAAAAATTATTGAACAAATATGTAAATATGGGCTAACAATGAAAAACAACATAGTAGATTGTGTGTGTGCATGTTAGTCAACATGCTCAAAATTGTGTCTTTTATACATGATACATTTTTGTGGGTCCATTAGAAGAACTGTAAATGAGGAAATGGTGTTAAAACTCTTCCTGCCTGCTCAGACATGATATTTCTAGTTATTTATTTTTTTTAGAGTTTGATTTTTTTAATTTAAAATCAGAGAAATGGTGAAAAATTATTTTGGAGAAAAAAAAATATATGTTTGCATCATGAGGTAACCTCAGGGGGGGGGGGAATTATTAAAAAATGCATGATATGGCACTTTTAGGGTATTATTTAAAGTCATTCATACAACATAAGGTTTGATACTTATCAGGACCAGTATGGAGAGACTAAATTTGATGAATGTATGGTCAGCATGGTAGCTCTTTATTACAATACCCACCCCATTGCCTCCAGCAAGGAGAACAGCCTCTATTCAGTCATCGACAGTCCCTGGTACACATTATTTTAGTGATCTGATGGGCCCAGAGAGGCGTGAAGGACAGAGAAGCATCCTATAGGCAAACTCAATACACAGTACAGGCCACTCTCTAAAGTGGTGTCACAAAATAGTCTATTGACTACCGGTATATTGTAATTAAAAGACAGATTTATTCACTAATGAAAACATACCTCAACCTGATGAGTATTGATGTTTGCAGACATGTAGTGATACAGTCATGACAATTCATAACCATTGTAAGAAACTATAGTCTGCACCGACCCAGATTCCACTCCACAATAGATGTTTGATCCTTCTTATTTCCCAAAATGGCTTAATTATTATAGAGAAGAAGAAAGTCAACAGTTATGTTGGATCTGTTGATCATTTGGGATGATTACATCTTGAGCAAATGGTGACCAATTGTAGAATGGGAGCGGGTGTGGGACACCAAGAACCCTCTCAGATAATTAGGTGTCAGAACTTCATTAACATATCACAGCTGTTATGACAAGAGCAACTTCATTTACATTAAGGGTAGTAAACTCTAACTGTATAAAAGGTTTGAGTTTAGGATGTTCGGGGTTCATTCCGACTCTGTTGAACCTAAGGTTCTACATGTACTTGTTCACTGCTATGCTGCAATAAACATCTTCATCGAGATCTTCAACGTCCTCATCCTTTTTTTCTTACACCATTGTTTTAAAAGAACAGATAGTGAGGACAGTGAGCTTGATGCCTGTGAAAGTGAGGAAAAGTGGAAATTCTCAGGTTCTCAGGTTTGAGAAGTGGTAAAATATCAGGGTGCGGACCAGGGTTCATGCTTAAATTAATAAAATGAAATTGTATCGATTTATTTTAACCATATAAAGCCTACATTATCATATTTTATCCACATATTTTTAAGGCCTCTAAATTATCAACATGATCAAAACTTTGCTGAAAAAATGGTCTACATGCCGTCTATCATCTGATTGATATTTTATCATTTTTAGCAAGTAAAAAGCCTACTAGTATAATTCTAAAATGCCTTTTTGCAGTGAAATCTTCACTGATTTAAAAAAAGTAAACTTAAGAATAACTTTTAAATAGTAATATTTCAAGATGAATTATTACTGAAGGCAAATTAGATTTTTATGACGTATTATGTCAGGCTTTAAAGAATCAATTATATTTTTTTCTAAAGATGATCATGATGAATAGTTTTTACACTTTTCAACACCAAAATATGTGCAGTAGAAGACTTTATGCAGCATTGCACAAACATTAATAATCATTTGTCCATCTCAACAGCTAGTGGCTGCAATTCCTTTATTCTCAGAGGAACAAAACTCAACAGCTTGAGTCTGTCTCTCACATAAAGCTTTTGCACTTCTGACCTGGACCATAATGCACCTGCATAGTAGAAAACACATGACATGTTGCTAATGATAATGAGATAAATAATTCTCTTTAAGTGATTTATATTTGAGTTTTGAATTCATGTCAGCCACTGGCTTTCGAAAATAGTTAATTAGACTTAAGAACAGTGAAGGTTTGGTGTTGATGTAAGTACAAAGCAGGAGTGTAAAATGCAGTGGCGGGGCGCTACATAACAGATAGGTATCTTATGTAGTGAGAATGAATGCCATTACTAAAGAAAGAAACCCAATTAACAATTAAAAAACATACATCATCTGTAGCTGAAGCATTAACCTAACAAAATGACACAAATACAGTCCATCCGACATTTATTCAGCCAAACGTATTTATATCTTACAGATAGCATTGGTATAAAACAAATAAGGTGATTACATGTGCTTTAAAGTTGACCTAACAATTTAATGTTCTCTTACTGCTTTATTTCGTCTTCACGAGTCTCCCCGCCGGTCTG
>NW_015505992.1:201618-202542 GCF_001515645.1 Sinocyclocheilus grahami
ACTAAATATAGTAGGCAAATATTTTTTCAAAATGCACTGAAAATCTAAACCTGAGAAACAGTAATAAAAGTTTTACTAAGTTTTAATAAAATGATTTACAGTGATGCTGTTTGCTAGCTAGTATGCTTACCATCCAATCAAAGGACGAGAAAATGCTGACGTTATCTTAGCCAGCTAGATGGACCTGGTGCTGCCAACTCAAAATCTGATTGGTTAAAGCAACGGTTTAATTGCCATTGATTTAAGCTAACAGACGCCTGCACTGTGGATTCTGAAGGCCTTAAGGCAGATTTCTTTGACCCTGAAATATGATTGGATAAAAGCTCTAATATAAACATACACTGCTGGAAGCAGTGCAACCAAGAGAAAAGCTATATGAAATGAAGAGAATAGACTATTGGAAATAATTTAATACACTTTCATGGAAAAATATATTAAACTAAATCAGTGATTCTGATAGTGTTTAGGCCTGCAGAGAAGGCTTTGCTGGCCCTGACAGCCCACCACTGTTGCATACATACCTGATGTCCCGTACTTCAAATCAAACAAACACACAGTGAAATTTTGTTCATCAGAATACATGATCATTTTAGGGGCTCTTTATAAGGTATTGAAAAGTATACGGTTATCTTAAACCTTAAAAGTGTTTTTTTTTTTTTTACATTTGCAGAGAGAATTAGATGAGGAAAAGACCGCTTAATATAGCTCCACTCGGGAAACTGAGATATTCTTACGGAATCTAAAACCTGGCTTTATATCGCGCAAATAACACCAGAATACAATGCATCAAGCGATAAAAGAGTCAAAAATGAAAATGAACCTACCATACTCTAGTGGTTTTTCATCTTCACGAGTCTTTCACAGAGCCGTTGCCGAGGAAGTGTGTGGTTGTTTTTCACAGTCATTAGGACTACTGTTTTTAGA
>NW_015505992.1:203099-221305 GCF_001515645.1 Sinocyclocheilus grahami
AAGTGTGTGGTTGTTTTTCACAGTCATTAGGACTACTGTTTTTAGACTGACTAAATATAGTAGGCAAATATTTTTTCAAACTGCACTGAAAATCTAAACCTGAGAAACAGTAATAAAAGTTTTACTAAGTTTTAATAAAATGATTTACAGTGATGCTGTTTGCTAGCTAGTATGCTGACCATCCAATCAAAGGACGAGAAAATGCTGACTTTTCGTTAGCCAGCTAGATGGCCCTGGTGCTGCCAACTCGAAATCTGATTGGTTAAAGCAACAGTTTCATTGCCATTGATTTAAACTAACAGACGCCTGCACTGTTGATTCTGAAGGCCTTAAGGCAGATTTCTTTGTCCCTGGCAACACGATTGCTGAAATATGATTGGATAAAAGCTCTAATATAAACATACACTGCTGGAAGCAGTGCAACCAAGAGAAAAGCTATATGAAATGAAGAGAATAGACTATTGGAAATAATTTAATACACTTTCATGGAAAAATATATTAAACTAAATCAGTGATTCTGATAGTGTTTAGGCCTGCAGAGAAGGCTTTGCTGGCCCTGACAGCCCACCACTGTTGCATACATACCTGATGTCCCGTACTTCAAATCAAACAAACACACAGTGAAATTTTGTTCATCAGAATACATGATCATTTTAGGGGCTCTTTATAAGGTATTGAAAAGTATACGGTTATCTTAAACCTTAAAAGTGTTTTTTTTTTTTTTACATTTGCAGAGAGAATTAGATTTAATTCAGTATTCTGACCCAGTGCTGGGCATCCGACTTATCATTTAGTCCAGGGGGGTATTCCAGAAAGCAGGTTATGTCACAATGCTCAGGCCCTGCCCACGGCCGCTGACAGACTGTCCCGTATTAGCATACTTCCACCCTCAGCCAGTTTTATGCTGTCCGCCATTTTCTCCACAGTTGATCAGCTGTAGCAACAACAGTGTCTTGTAACCAATGCAGGTGTTTTGTAGTTGGATGTAAAAGTGAACATAAGAGTCCTCATTTTCTCCTGACATGAGAGCCACTGAGGGATTAATTGGATTAATTTAGTTTTTGATGGTAATGTCCACCCAATGCAAAAAACAGAAGAGAGTGGTGGAGTGAGCAGTAGCTCATTATCATTTAAAGAGACATGCACCGAAACGGGTAACTGTGAACAGAGCTGTTTTTGACAAGGTAAAACGGATGTTGTTTTACATCGCCATTGAGGAATTTTAACCAAAGTAAGTTGCAGACATTTCATGAAGACCCTAAAGAATCATACCAAAATAGGCATCTGATGTCCCCTTTAATAAGGAAAACTTATAAGATGCTTGCAAGAAAGATGATTCAGTATCATAAAAGTTTTACTAAGTTTTAATAAAATGATTTACAGTGATGCTGTTTGCTACTAGAGCCACTGAGGGATTAATTGGATTAATTTAGTTTTTGATGGTAATGTCCACCCAATGCAAAAAACAGAAGAGAGTGGTGGAGTGAGCAGTAGCTCATTATCATTTAAAGAGACATGCACCGAAACGGGTAACTGTGAACAGAGCTGTTTTTGACAAGGTAAAACGGATGTTGTTTTACATCGCCATTGAGGAATTTTAACCAAAGTAAGTTGCAGACATTTCATGAAGACCCTAAAGAATCATACCAAAATAGGCATCTGATGTCCCCTTTAATAAGGAAAACTTATAAGATGCTTGCAAGAAAGATGATTCAGTATCACCTTCACTTAAATTGATACAATCTATTCCTGTTTATGTGAAATAAGCCTGCTCGAGTAGGTTTGAGCTAACGGACCTGTTGCTATGACAGCAACTCCAGAAGAACTTAACAATCCTGGATCATGTCAAATCGCCAACAGTAAAAATCCATCTAACTGAGTAATCCACAAACGAAGAACAGGCCAAGGTACAGACTTAGCATCCAATATCTCAAAAGTGGAAGGGGGTTGGAAAGGGATTGTGTCGCAGTTTACACCAAAGATGCCTGAACATGAACTTTATTTCTTTTGATTGGGCAGACTTTCCCTCCACAACAATCTGGAGCTTCACTGTATTGCCTATTTCAATGTGGAACAAATTTAATGCTCTATTTGTGTCATCTTCCCAGGGGCCACTGAATAGACAGCAGGCTGCATATCACCCTCCATTATAGTCGCAACCAATGAATGGTAATGTCCACCCAATGCAAAAAACAGAAGAGAGTGGTGGAGTGAGCAGTAGCTCATTATCATTTAAAGAGACATGCACCGAAACGGGTCGCTGTGAACAGAGCTGTTTTTGACAAGGTAAAACGGATGTTGTTTTACATCGCCATTGAGGAATTTTAACCAAAGTAAGTTGCAGACATTTCATGAAGACCCTAAAGAATCATACCAAAATAGGCATCTGATGTCCCCTTTAATAAGGAAAACTTATAAGATACTTGCAAGAAAGATGATTCAGTATCACCTTCACTTAAATTGATACAATCTATTCCTGTTTATGTGAAATAAGCCTGCTCGAGTAGGTTTGAGCTAACGGACCTGTTGCTATGACAGCAACTCCAGAAGAGCTTAACAATCCTGGATCATGTCAAATCGCCAACAGTAAAAATCCATCTAACTGAGTAATCCACAAACGAAGAACAGGCCAAGGTACAGACTTAGCATCCAATATCTCAAAAGTGGAAGGGGGTTGGAAAGTGATTGTGTCGCAGTTTACACCAAAGATGCCTGAACATGAACTTTATTTCTTTTGATTGGGCAGACTTTCCCTCCACAACAATCTGGAGCTTCACTGTATTGCCTATTTCAATGTGGAACAAATTTAATGCTCTATTTGTGTCATCTTCCCAGGGGCCACTGAATAGACAGCAGGCTGCATATCACCCTCCATTATAGTCGCAACCAATGATCATAAAACAATTTGTAAAGTTTTTTTTAAAACTCTAACATTGAAAAAACTTGCATTTTTCTGTTTAATAAATCTAGAGTGTGAGTGTTTTTAAGAAGGAGGTTAAGGAAAGCCCAGAGGAACAAACTATAGCCACTTGGTTTTGAAATCATTAGAATGACGTATGGCACAAAACACATTTTTTTGTTTTTGTATTGTTTTTTCTTTTTCTTTATATAAACCCCCTGTAATGTCCAATGTAAGTTCAAGAATGGAGAATATATTTACAGTGACTAACTGAACGGAGCACTTCAGTCATAATGACTGGAGCTTAATCCCTCCTCAACTGTCCTAACATAGTCATGGATTTGCTCTGGGTCACTTAATCCATGGAGGAGAATGCTAAAGCTCATTGTAATTCTGGGCTGGCTGGAGCATAGAATTTAAAGTGTAGTAGAGTACATTGGGGCGCCAACATAACATTAATGGACAGTCCAATGCCATAATTCACACCTGTGTGCTATAGAATGTAAAGATGTAAATACTCTATCAGTTTCAATGATGGAAGTGATCCTTGTTGCCATGAAGTTGGTACCTATTGTACTCTATGTCTTTGGTTTGAAACACTCCTTTTTTGGTGATGTGGGGCAGGGGGAGATTAGGAGATTTACTTAAGTTATTCATTGTTGGAGTAAATATCTATCATCATAACTGAGACACCCTCAGGGTAAAGAACACGCATGACACAGATGAGCACCATCCAATTGTTTTTGCTGAATTGCCAGGGTGTTTCATTGGACAGATTCGGATATCTCGCAGGAGGGGAAACCCCTGTGTCCCTGCACCCATGGTCTCCTGACCTGCTTTCAGCATTTCACATCACTGTCCGAAGATCAAAACTGAACCCCAAAATCACTTCAGTCCAAATGCATTTTTGCCATCATTCTGTCGAGAAAGTCACGAGTTGTGACATTGTGTTCACATGACTCCATCTTCTAGCCAATTGGATGCCACCTTTCAATCTGAGTTAACCAAGAGGATAGGGGGGAAATAATTTTCCGTTTGCCAGTCGTTCCGTTTTTATTAATCTTTTTGCAAACATCGAAAGTGGTGGCCATCTGTTTCCAGTAGCACCAAAGGTAAAGCCTCTTTTCAAGCTTCAATTTGTATTGTTTTCTGAGGATGTTTCAGAAGGTTGTTTTGTTCTGAATATTCATTATTATATGCATTTAAAATTTGAACGGAAATGAAAATGGATTATATGCAACCTACATATTATGGCACATATATTTTTCTTAATGTATATTTACTTTTGATTGAAAACATACATTTTGACGTTGTACTTCATTTTGGATGATCATACTATAAATAGCATTATGAAATGTTAGTCTACAATACCTTTGACATATCTGCTTTGAAACTAGTTTTGTTTTCTAGGCCAACCGTAGGTCAAACATCATTAATTCATGAATCGCTAGAACTATCATTTAAACCTTGCTGGACATTGTTCGGAAATGGTTGTATTTGATTCTCGAGGACATGCCTAAATGAGCCACTACACCTAATTAAACAAATACAAAGGAACAATACATGTTTGAGGAAAGTGTGGCTATCTCTTGGGAAATTGGTCAATTAGATCTCCTTTATTTCTTCCTCACTGCGGTCTGCACAACGATATATACATTTAACGAAGCTTATGTAAGATAATTTAATTATTGGATAATTACCATGTCCACGAGACTTGTCTATGGGTATCTGCACTGTCTTTGCATATGACAGATAGCTGAGGTGGCACTGCGCCGAAATTGACTTTGATCAGAACTGAAAATATCTGAACAGTCATTATCCTGATTATCATCATCATAAAATAGCGATATCAATTCATGCTCCTAGGTTTACTAGAGTGATTCAGGATATGTGGTTCTTCAGGGGATTTAAATTTTAAAGCCACTTTGGCCATCAATGAATATTTACATAAAAAAAATCACTTATATGTTCAAGCTAAAAGAAGTCAATGACATCTAGTTAATTTGCAACACATGGTATACACGGTATCAATTTGCCATGTCTTTGCATGAAAATTACACGTGTAACTTTTCTTTGATCCGATAATGGTTTAAGTCTTATACCAGAACCTCCTCTGCAATATTTGTTTGACAATGGCTAGACAAAAGCAGGTAAGACCACTGCAAAATTCCATTATTTTACACAGTTAGAAACTATCAAACTGAGAGAATGCTTAGAGACAGTGACATGGTGGAATTAGATCCGCTGTCATTCATGATTCAATGTTAACTGTGTTGTATTTCTTGGCTGAATCACAAGTTTGAGAAAATCATTTTGTTTTCTTGTGACTCTTCTTGAAATCCAAGCTAATGAGTGGGTTTATTAACTTTAAACCACCTTTCTAAATGTTGTCTTAGTGTAATTGTCAGTTTGCATTCGATCAATAAGCTCTTGTTTATTTCTATGAAGTTCAGTATACTAAAAATAATATTGGTTACCACAATAGACAGGACAAAATTACAATATTATAGGACAGTAATAAAAATAATAATATTATGAGACAATAAATCCCCCCCAAAAAATCATTCATCTTCAAATGTGTTGCAAGTCAGCAAGTTACTAAAAACAAATAAAAATGGACATGTATATAATAAGAATAAAGTGGTCTCTCTTTAATGTTTTCATTGTTAATGTCTTCTTTCTGTATTTAATGCAGTTCATGCCTCAGTAGGTTTAAATAAGAGATGTCACTCTTTATTGGAACTAAAACCTCAGTCGCAGTGCATAGAGTGAAGACCCTCTTCTAACAATACATTTTTCTACATTGAGTGCCGTGCAGAGATGCGCAATGGAAACGGGGGGAGCTTTTTCTGAGCATTGCTCAGCCATGCACAAAGCGTGCTTAATTTGATAGTCGCTCCAGAGGAAGAGGCCAGAAGCTCTTTAGTGGAAAGCCTGACCCACTTTCCCAATCAGATGTCATGAGCAGTGCTGCTCTTACAATGCTGTGCACAGGCCAAAATCTCTAACGGTGCTTCTGAAATTAGATGGGGTGCTCTAATAGTTAAACTGTGGACATAATGTGTAGGCCACAGTACCTCAGGTAATGTGTATTGTACCACCGGTATACTGTAAGTACAAAAGTAGCTAGAATAGACTACATGGTTGATATTTACTCTGTATTCAGTGATATAATGGCATTACTTAAACAACTGTGCAATAGTATTTAAAAATATACATCATACAAGGCATGATCTTGCTGTATTAGCATAACAAAGGATGTAGAACCATGCAAAAATTACAAAAGAATGGGTAAATCAAGCCAGATCTTTCCATATGACTTTTAGTTTGGGTGCCAGGAAAAACAAAGTAGATGGCCAAGAATATATAGGGAAAAAAGTATACTTTGTAGAGAATGTTAGTTCTAAAAATGGTTTCCTGACTTAAAAAAATAAATAAATAAATTTAATGATCATTTAAATCTAAAATATATCATATACATTTTTATAAATGAATCCGTTTTCTCTGCACATATGGTAAACATGGCAAGTGATGCATTATAGCAGCTTTCTGCAATCACTGATGTAGAGTCAGTTTTTGCATTTCACTAATCTTTAAGGTTTGGATTTGGCTTTATGAAATTTATCCTAGACCAGCAGTTACAGACAACTTTATACTGGAGTTGCAATTGGAAGCAATAGGCAATGAAATTTTTCCGCCATGAATTCTCTATGTGCAAGCTGAGGTCATAAATCAAATGGTATAGGCATGAAAGCAGAATATTCCTGATTCAAAACAGCAAATTGTGTTGGTGCAGGGTTTTTTTTGTGTGTGCATTGGCTGTGATTCAGCAGTGAAATCTGCTAATAAATAACTTGCTAATAAAATAAATAAAAGAAAACAAGAAACCTGGATTCAGCATTGTTTGCACATTTATTAATCCATTAACTTTTGTATCAGTGTGTGTGTGTGTGTGTGTGTTCATGTGTAGAAGCGATGAAAAGATGAGTTTGAAAAAGAGAATGAGTTTGCTAATTTGAAGCAAACATGCCTCAAACAGTGCCATATGTGGCCATTTTTTTTTTCTACACAACCGCATCACATCAGACAGAAGTGAAACTCTAATTAGACATAACGATGCAAAAACAAAGCTCCTGTCCACACTATCTTAGTAGGGCCTTTCCTCTGAGGCATTATGGGAGCAAAAGTATTTCAGAATCAGACCTGATTCATCTATGATCCCCTTGGCACAAAATAATGCCATCTGTTTCAGCCTGATTGGCCGTTATGAAAGTGTGTTGTGTATAATCCTCCCTCATGATTAATGGCTCATCCCACTGTTAACATTTTTCTCTTCTTCAAAAATGTATCTCCTGTTCCACAAGCTATTTAGCTTTTAAGAATTGAATACATCAAGATGTGAGATGTTTCTACTATGACATATCTTTCAACCTCTTCTTTTATATAACCGAGGAGGTTTATTTATTTGCCTCCAGCTTCTAGTCTTCTAGGCCTGGCACTGATCGTAGATTTCTGTAGATTATTTTTGCTGTTAAGACTAGACACCAACCCCTGGATGTTGTTAATCTGGATTAAAGTCTTTATGTAATCTGGCGTCCTGTGGGAAATTGGAGGACATCTGGCTGTAGATCTCATCAATCTCTATCTGTCCCCTGCTACCTCTGCCTGCTGGTCTGAAATGGGCAGAGCAACATTCTAAACATTTTGAGTGTTTGATTGATTTTATTGTACAATTTATTCAGAGAAATTAATGCTTTCTGAAATTCTATTCTTTCTTGTTTGTAATAAGACAGCATTTTATTTTATATACAGATTACTTGTTTATTTCAGCCATGTCATCTGAGCTGTGAAATGAGAGATGGTCCTCACTGCAGAACACAAGATCCAGGGGGCGTGGTTGGATCCAGATCCAACTCCTCCCACCTTACATATACCTAAACCTACCCGTCTCCACCCCCTGACCCCTAAACCCACCCATCTCCACCCCTAAACCTACCAATCTCCACCCCCTATATGTGGATCCAACCACGCCCCCTGGATCTTGTGTTCTGCAGTGAGGGGGCTATGTGAAATGATGCAGCCATGGGAAAATTATCTCTTGACATGCTGATAAACTGACTGGCTGATGACATGACTATAATGCACACAATCCATTAATTAACGACTGATCTGTGTCAAAGGCTGCAGACAGGGATAATAATAATAATAATAATAATAGATAATTATTTTATGCTTTTTTTCGCCTTGCAAGATACATGGTCACTGGCAAAGCATCTGCTATAATCTAATTAAATAAATTTATTTTGAACTGATTTAGTAAACTTTTTCGAGGTATTATCATCTCTGATGTTAAACAACCAAAACTTGACCTTAGCAATATGTATTAGAGTTGATATGACTCAGATCTCACTCTAGTTTTTCCATAAAACTTTTGTTTCTCTGATTATGACAGTGTGAAAATCACATTTACTAAATGGAACAAGTGCATTTCACTCAAAAATGACTGAAAATTCATTTCACTGAATAGAAAAGGTTATGTGATCTCAGTAACTGATTATATAAATGAGAAAATAAACCGAATTAGTTACAGCAGATTCCTAGTTCCCAGCTTTGCTTTAGACTCAGTAAGAATAGTAAATGTAAAAATTAAGTGTTAGCTTATGTGTTTTTGCAAAATATGAATACATGTGATGTCTGTTAGTGTTTAATGTTCTGTTATGTTTAGACTTAAACAGAGTTTTGGAGGTTACCACTGTGCTGAAGAGCAGAGGCTGTTGTTAGGTTGATGATGAGCCAATGAATAGTGAGCTAATATTTATGCTGATTTATTTAAAGACCAGTAACTACACTTGCTCATAGTGCAGTCTCTTTGTTAGTTATGTTAGCACATCATGTGCACTATTGCTAGTTAGCAGTTAACTGCAAGACGTTTGAGTTAATTTAATATTAATGGTTTTACTCGCTAGAATGAAATCTCAGATACACAAAATATTTGAATAAAGTGTTTAGTTTAATTGTATATTAAGAACAAATATTTTTTCAGTGAGCTCAAATGAAATAAATTCACTGTACTCATTACTATTGATTTTTAAAACTTAAACGGATTAAGGTAATCAGTTTCTTGAAACTGAAATGAGTTATCCTAAATTGTTGGGTTTTCCAGTGTAATAATACATTTGAATCTGCTTTTGTAAAATGAAAATATTAAAATAAGCATGTAAGGTTTTTTGTTGCTTCTTTCAGTTTTTTAGGTGACTGTGTGGTGACCACTGGCCCCTATTCCTTAACTGCTCCTGCGAGTTCCTAACTAATTCACCCAGTCCTAAATCCTCACCATGGAGTCTAACAAAGTGCAATCTGAAGGAGGCCTCAATGTCACTCTGACTATCAGACTCCTCATGCATGGCAAGGTAAAAGAACAGCATGCATCTAATCAAAAATTTCCACATACACAATTTACTGCACCATGCTAATAATTCCACCAGTGATAAAGAACAGATTGTGGACATAGTATGTAAGAGGACAAAAATAAACACATTATCTTTCTTTTTTTATCTTGCAGGAGGTTGGCAGCATTATAGGCAAGGTAAAAAGACACATTCAGCCACCAAGACAATACTTGCAAATACTTGAGTTTGTAACAGTCTTTTTTTTTTTTTGGTACTGTATGGACTTTAACGTGTATTTATTAGAAATGTAAATTGTACAATCATTAATATCTGTGTTTTATCAAAAATGCAATTATTCTTTTCAGAAAGGGGAAACTGTGAAGAAGATGCGTGAGGATGTAAGTAACGTTACAATTCATTTTAGTAGCTGTAATAAGTGTAACATGGTTATTAACAAACAACATAAAACTGTTTCTACAGAGTAATGCACGCATAAATATTTCAGAGGGGAATTGCCCAGAGAGGATAGTTACCATCACAGGACCCACAGATGCCATATTCAAGGCCTTCGCCATGATCGCATACAAGTTTGAAGAAGTATTAGACCTTTTTCTAATGAAAATGTTATTAAAACCCCCCAAAATTCAATAAAAACTGTAATAGAAATTGATGTTTTGGTTCTACGCAGGATATTGTTAACTCTATGAGCAATAGCCAGGCTACTAGTAAGCCTCCAGTGACTTTGCGTTTGGTGGTGCCGGCCAGTCAATGTGGCTCTCTAATTGGGAAAGGAGGCTCCAAGATCAAGGAGATGAGGGAGGTACGTTCAAACTTATTATTTCTTTATGATCTACATATTTCATAAAGTGCTACAATATTTATTTTAATGCACAGAATGCCATCATTACTCCAAGACAACGGCGAAACTAAACATTTTTACATGGATTATACAGGAAGCATGGTAGTGCTGTGTTCCAAGGGTTTCTATCCTGTCTGATTGTACTGTGCATGTTCTCCAGTCTACAGGGGCTCAAGTGCAAGTGGCTGGAGACATGTTGCCCAATTCTACTGAGCGGGCGGTCACTATCTCAGGTGCTCCAGAGGCCATTATTCAGTGTGTGAAGCAGATCTGTGTGGTCATGTTGGAGGTAAGTAATAGACACATTACAGTGGTTTAAAAGAGGTTAAAGAAATAGTTCACTAAACTCTCACTCTCATGTTGTTCCAAAGTTGAATGGTTTTCTGACTTCTGTGGAACACAAAAGAAGATATTTTGAAGAATGTTCCAGCTGTTTTTGTCCATATTATGAAAATCAAAACTCTCAAGCTACAAAAAGGCAGTGTGATGAACAGATAGAAATCTAACACTTTATCCACTTTCAGATCAAATCCAAACATTGATCAGCACATGCATACACAGATGATGTAATCAAATATTGCGACACAAACCTCAAACATCAACTAATGTCAACCCTCATTGTTTCTTGCACGTCACATGACCAAATGTTGTGAAGTGCAAAAACCACAGGTATGGATTAATTTTGAACATTCTTAAAAAGATCTAATTTTGTGGAAATAACAAAAACAGAGCAACATTGTGTGACAGATTTAAAATAGATGTTTAGATTTGAATATCAGCATATATTCTTATGTCAAATAGGGAGTTGACTTTTTATCATGGTCTCATTTTGGTAACCATCTAAGCATCTATTACATTCTGTTCTATTATAGTTTGCCCTCACTTTTCTTTTTTCCTAATTTCCATCTTTATTTGACCTCCACTGACTTTTGCCAGTCCCCACCCAAAGGTGCCACAATTCCATATAGGCCGAAACCTGCCACTGCACAAGTCATTTTCTCTGGGGGCCAGCTAAGAGCAGATACTCTGACAGCACCAGCCACAGCCAACCTCAGCTTGTTACTGCAGCATCAGCCTCTGCCTGTAAGAATGGTTAAGCTATACACTATTACTACTACAGACATACAGTACATACAGACATAGTATTAGTATATTAAAAATAAACTAGTGGGATGTGAGCCATTTGCCAAGATAAATTATCATCTTTTTGCTTAGAAAAAACTTTATGAAGTTATGATACTTATGATATGTAATTCTAAGTCATACACAAGTATACATATTCCTATGGGGTGATACATGTAAAATGTAATGACAGTCTTTTTGGATAATTTAATTACTTGAAGAAATTCGAACAAAATACAGTTATATTTTAATAGAATTCGTACAAAAAGACAAAAACCAGTTGGATTTCATCCACAGAAAATGTAAAGCCAGCACATGATTTCATGTACAGAAAGACAAAAGCCAGTTGGAGTTCATTAACAGAAATGTAACAGCACTTCATTTCATTCACAAAATCAAATGTTAATTTACTTAATTGATTAATTTCATCGATAAAAGTAAATACACTTGGTCCACAAAAGGAAATGCATATTGTGATATGATGAATCATGAAATAACATTTTGTGGACAAATAATGCAGACAATCCTCGAAATACAGTATCTCATTCAAAGATTGAGCATTTTGTGGACTACAAATTATGCATTTGATAATCTCCATGAAAGCTGTTTTCTCTTACCCACAAAATTAAAAGTACATTCACCCCTCTGTGCACAAAATGGAAGGAACTTAGGTTTAAAATTTTGTGCAAAAAAACACTATATTTTGATTAATGAAACACAAAGACTTGTGTGTACAAAAATGTATTTAATTGTAACTTAAATGTAACATTTGTGTCACATAGTTAATTCAGGCCATGAAATTAATTAGTTTTCACTCGATGGCCATGTGTTCCACATGTAAAATTTGATTATATTAAATATAATTACCACAATTATAAAAACAAGTTTATGTACCTACGTCTGTGTGTACAGTACATTGATGTTGAATTCTGTACATGTACATTGAAGATTATTTTTCCTTTCTTAGGCCTACACCATTCAGGGACAATATGCCATCCCACACCCAGACGTGAGTACGACTTTTAATTCTTCGTACCTCTTTAGTGTAGTGTTCTTGTTAACCTTTGTTAACCTTTTTTTCATGACCTGCTTTACTAAAATTCATACAACTGATATGTTTGTGTTTTTTATAGAAGGCAGAGTCATAAATGAGATTTCTCACAGCTTCCCCTTGTTAGTGTCTAGATGAGTTTGTGAAGGTCCTTTATTTAATCATAACTTCTTAGGTGTACTGACCCTCCTCCCTCCCCCAGCAGTTGACAAAGCTCCATCAGCTGGCTATGCAGCAAACCCCCTTTACCTCCCTCGGACAGACCACCCCCGCTTTCCCTGGTACGTACCCAACCCCCCCGCTACACACCCTTCACTATATACCTGTAGGTCTTTCATTCACTTCTGTCTTTCACTCTTCTCCCCCAGGATGGGTTGCATATTAGTACCTTAAAGGTACATATTAGTACCTAAAATATACATATTAGTGCCTAAGTGGTACCTTTTGAAAGGATACCACCCAATAGCAATGTATATAGTGGCAATTAACCTCTCCCTAATGCAAACATTTATTAGATGGATGGAAATATGCTACACATGCAGCATAAGAGCAAAACAAAACAAAACAGCTGGTTGCACAACTGTGGTTGCCAGAATCAGCATATTAAGTTTTACATATTAAACTTAAATTTACAGTAAAAAAAAAAAAAAGTCACATAAACCGTAATGTACCTAACTGATAAGAAAAAAATAAGAATCATTTTTATTTCAATGGAAAAACCCTCAAATGTGAAGTGTCACACAGAGAATTCTGGGAATGTCGATTTATGTATTTGTCCCTGTAAATTACAAGAGGACTTGTTCTTTTTCACTTCCAAAAACTGTAAATGTAACAGTGTTTTACTTATTAACAGTATTTAAAATTACATGATATGTTTCATTACATTTATTACAGTTTTTCACCATATATAGTAAGGGAATTTACCATGAACTAATTAACAGGTTTTTACTGTAGCATTTTTAGTCTTTTATCATTAAAATTACAACAATTTGTACAATGTACAGTTTTAACATGGTTAATATTGTGAAAAAAAAATGCTCTCTATATTTCAGATTTTTTTCTCAGTTCTCCCGCTCTCTTTCTGTTTCTAGGTGTGGATGCCAGTTCACAGGCCAGTACTCATGAACTCACCATTCCAAATGATGTGAGCATAATTCTTTGTCTTCAGTAACCCCCTCATTGGGCAATTGTATTAAAGAAGAAATTAAGGAAGAGTTGTTGATTTTCCAAACGGACTTTAATCGGTCTGCTTTATGTTTCTAGCTAATAGGCTGCATAATCGGACGTCAGGGCACAAAAATTAATGAAATTCGTCAAATGTCTGGGGCTCAGATCAAAATTGCTAATGCCATGGAGGGGTCATCAGACCGTCAGATCACCATTACTGGAACACCTGCCAACATCAGCCTGGCACAGTACCTCATAAATGCCAGGTGAGATTCAAAGCAAGCAATGACATGTAACTGGTAAAAACAGACTTTTTTTAATACTAAACTAATAATTTTAATTGCAATATTTTTTAAGGGTAAAACTAATTATTAAATATACACCAAAAAGCATTTTTTTAACAGAAGAGTCTTATGTTCACCAATGCTGAATTTATGTAATGGAAAAAAAGTCAAAACAGTAATTTGTAAAATATCATCATAATTTAAAATGACTGATTTACATTTTAATACAGTATAATTAAAATTCACATTTTTTTTCTCTGAAATAGCAACGTTCTATTTGCAATGACTATTACTCCAGTCTTCAGTGTTCCCTAAGAAATCATCTGTGATTTAGTATTCAAGAAAAAAACTTTCTTATTATTATTATTAGTCAAAAATGGTGCATTAATGAAGTTTGGAAGTTTTTTTTTCCAGGATTGAAAGAAGTTGCAGTAGAGTTAAAGAACAACAGAATTTATTTGAACTATAACTGTCTTTATAATGCATTCTTGCTGAAAAAAAGTATCCATTTCTTTAAAAGTAAAAAAAATCTTTGAATGGTAGCGTATATTATTAACTTTTGCTTACACCACATTACATTTTTATTTTTAAATACATTTTTAAATATGTCTTGAAAATGGTTTACATATACCTGAAACAACTGAAACAGCATAAATATAAAGATTCCATTTCTAACTTGATTCATGCAATGTTCAAAAGTTTTTTGGGGTTTTTTATGTTTCCTTGTCGTGAACAGTTTTATTGGTCATTGATCCTTATGCTTTACATGCTTAAATGTTTTGCCATTATACTCTCTGCAGGTTCAGAGATGTGGCAGCCATGTGGACTGACCCTTCAACCATGACAACCTCCTGAAATCATATTTTGTCCTGTTTATCGAAGACGTTCTGGTCTTGAACTGTTTTTGGGCCTCATGAGTGTTCTTAAAACCTGGGAATTGATATAGTCAGACATTTGCGTCTCAGGATTGTTGAACTACAATTAGTGTAATTAAGCCAGTTCAACTGACTCATTCCATAAAATAACAAAAAAACTACATTGAATGGTCTCTTCAGTAAAAAGTATTCTAATAAGCAGCCTATATTTTGGCAATTTTGGAATTTATTAATTAGATATAGTTTTGAGTTTTAGCAAATAAACTTAGCATGCTGAATGTCTAGCAGTCGTTATTGCTCTTATTTATTTAAATGCTTTCTCAGAAATTTACAGTATATAAAAATGTTATTCAAGTTATCGTACATGTAATGTGAGCAATAAATTGTATTAAAATATGCTTCTTTTAACTTCTGTAAGTGGCAAAACAGACGGTCATAAATGTTGAGATTTTAGAAAAAGAGAAAACTGATTTCCAGTTCATTTTAAATATGGCCACACCTGTGTAGATTCATTGCTGGTTTATAATTTGTAACAGATGTATATTTCATACAGCGCATGATATCCTTTTTCTTTTTATTCTGGTCCCGAAACAGTTGTCTGTTCAACATTTGTACAATTACAAACCAGATGATCTAATCATGTGTGATTTAATGATTTTTTCAGCCTTTCAAAAAAAGACCTGATTGTTTCACTTTTAACATTTTACTTGGCTAAACATTATTGATGTTGACTGTGCTTCAAGTAATTGTAATAGTTTATGAAGCAATGTACTTTGTTTACATCTTTGTTTAATGCTGTGTTGTGCACTGCAATAATGTGAATAATTGAAAGTGTCAGACATAAGTAGTCTAGACAAAAGTAAGATTAACTATCATCAGTGGACCACAGAAGAATTGACACCTTTTGGCAATGCATCTGTGATTATACAGTAAGGAAGCAAGTAATAGAAGTTGATTTGAATGTAATGATGTGACTTTTTAACAGGTCATTTGCTGTTTAACTTGTCAAATGTACACCCAGTCCCAGATGGATGAAACAACAGCCTACAGTATTATACATTTGCTCAAGCTCTTTAGGTTTTCTTTTCAAACTTGTCTCAATAGCTTGTGATTACATTGTTAGTTGGATTCACAAGTTGTATATCTACTGTATATGCTCTGTGTTAACAGTTCTCTGTTCAGAATGTTTATTATTTATATCAAAGAAATGGGCTTTGATAAGTTAAAATGTAATGTAGAATTATTTCATGTATGCATTTTGGTGTTGACTTCTATTTGAGATTTTATGTGATGATTTATTAAGAGTTCTTAATAGAAATCCAGTGAGTTCATATAAGTGAATATGTATCTTTTTCTGTAATTTCTAGTGGCTAATAGACCATTAATTGTGCTCCGTTGACACAGTGACTTTTGTATATTCATACCCATATAACAGGGTCTGAATTTACAAGCATGGCTATTCTGAATGTCTTAACACTCTTGGCAGTCTTTCTATACAGTATATATCTCATATAATCAGTTATGACACAAAAATGGTTGACACTGGACTTTTATTAAACTAATGTGCTTATTTTATTTATTTATTTATTCTTATTTTAATCCATGCGGACTATAGTATTTCCTACAAAGAAACTTTGGTTTCTGTGATTGCTGCTGAATGACTCATGGTTTGACTTGCAACTTGCAGAATGCTTTCATTTGTATATTCATATTAATTTTTTTTCTAATAAAGTCTCTTGATCTCACATGGGTTCTGTGTTTTTTTTTATAGTAACAGTTTTTCAACGCTTCAAAAAGATTAAAATAGCTTATTCATTAAATATCACTGCAAAACCATAAAATTATAAAATTACTCTTTGCCTTGGGGGGAGGGGGGGCTCACACTATGAAACCATTCTGGAATACAGACATTTGTCATTATCGAGATTACCTAAACGTCATGCTAGTGACTAGTGTATAGTAAACCATGTTAATTATTCTCACATTAAAATATTTAATTCTTATGGCTCTCTATGTGTAATTGGTCATTGTGTATAATTTGTGACAAGGATGCATTGTCCATTTTAGATGAAAACTGTCAACAATAGCTGTTTGTCAGGCTATGTCAGTAACGGTAGCCCATTTTATTGCATTTTAACTTGGAAGATTGCATTTGGAAGATAAATGAAGTGACAGCTAAGCGAGGGGAAGCATTCTGTGCTGAACATTGCCACCCTATGTCGCCTATGATCAAGTCTACCACAGATTAAAAGAAGGATGTTAATGTACAGAACGTCTCGGTTATGTATGTAACCCTCGTTCCCTGAAGGAGGGAACGGAGACGTCACGCCGGAGGACCGACGAATTGGGATCTCGCTTAGAGGGACCAATCTACTTAGAGTGTAAACTAAACGAGCCAATGCACATTGGCATGCGATTATTGCATCCAGCTGCTGCTGATCACAGCGTGAGTATAAGTAGGCAGCAGATGCAGCGCATATTCAGCTTTTCGCTGAGGAGCTGAGCCGGTGACCCGGCCGCTCAGCGGTGGTACAGGAGCTGTGGCGACGGGACGTGACGTCTCCATTCCCTCCTTCAGGGAACGAGGGTTAGACAGACAACGAGCTGGTCTGAGGTCCTGAAGCCTTGCGTCCGGTCTACGTAGCACCTTAAGGCTCGGACGGGACAGCAAAACTAGGGCTGGGTCTGCCTCCTCCGAGTGTCTCATAGACGGTGATCTCGCTGAAGTGATGGTGTCAACTACCTCTTGGGGTAGGCCACTCAGAACCTCCGCGTCCCGTCCAGGGACCGGACATGTTCCAGAGGCCAAAGGGTGCCCCGTCTCTGAGTCAGCAAATCCTTCCTCAGAGGAATCGGCCAAGGAGGGGCTGTCGCGAGGAGCATTAGTTCCGGGAACCAGGTCCGGGAAGGCCAATAGGGTGCCACCAGCAGGACCTGCTCCTCGTCCTTCCTGACCTTGCACAGCAACTGTTAACTGTTAAGCGACGGGAGCGCAGACCACCTTGTCGGTTGATGTACGCAACGGTCGCTGTGTTGTCCGTGCGGACTAGTACATGCTTGCCTCGTAAGCGCCCTTTGAGACGGCCCCGGGCAAGGCGCACTGCCAGCAACTCGAGGCAGCCAGTGCAGTTGGGGCCCCGTCCAAACCCCTGACACTGCAAGCCCGTTGTACGTGGCCCCCCAGCCGGTGGTTGAGGCATCCGTGCAAACCACAGCATGCCTGGAGACCTGCTCCAGGGGCACTCCTGCCCGGAGGAACGCAAGGTCTGACCACGGGGTGAAGGTTTGGCGGCAGGGCGGTGTAACTCGGACCCGGAAGGTGCCGCGTTGCCACGCCCACCTTGGGACTCTGCCATGGAGCCAGTACTGCAGCGGTCTCATATGGAGCAGCCCCAGCTCGCACAACTGATACTGAGACTGCTTCGTCGAGGTAGTTGAGAATGCGAATGCTCTGGTCTCTCAAGGGAACAAGGGGTACCTCCGCAACTTACGTGAAGACACGGGGCACCAGGGACAGCCCGGAGAGCAGGACCTCGTACTGATATGCTCGTCCTTCGGAC
>NW_015505992.1:221546-226726 GCF_001515645.1 Sinocyclocheilus grahami
AGAAGATGACTCATCCACAAACGCCACCTCAGCGTGCTACATGCCCAGGCACGTGAGGCAGCGATCGTGACCATCACCCAGCGCCAGGTAACGACCGCATCCAGAAATGCTTGGGTGATACGTTGTCTATAGCAAGACCCACATCGTCTTTATAAAGACGTAACGTCAAGTTTGCTAAGCAACGTCGTCTTTAGAAAGACGCACCCGAATTTGCTCTTTTAGGGGAAAAAGCTCTTTTAGCGTGCTGAGGCGCACAGGGGAGATGATCATCTGCAACACAAACAGGGGGTAGTGCAGCCTGATGTGTGCAACCCACTCAACACGGGAAACCACCACCGCTGAAGCGCCGTCCGCCAACACGAAGAGCTCTCCAAGAGCACGCTGAACTCATTCAGTCTTCTTCTCTCAGTAGAGTAGTCAGGAGCAGAACGATGTGATCGCTCGGCTCCGAAGCGAAAAGCTGAATATGCGCTGCATCTGCTGCCTACTTATACTCACGCTGTGATCAGCAGCAGCTGGATGCAATAATCGCATGCCAATGTGCATTGGCTCGTTTAGTTTACACTCGAAGTAGATTGGTCCCTCTAAGCGAGATCCCAATTCGTCGGTCCTCCGACGTGACGTCGAGAGTGACCGACTGAAAGGGAACTTGAAATCTTTTATCAACTTCCTTGGCAGTCATTAAAAAGATTTAAAGTTCAATACATAACATTTTAACATAATAGTGAATCATTTACATAATAGTGAAACTATTCTGCAAATTTCAGTCATGTGTGAGACTATTAGGATTATGACACACTAGCTGAAGTGTTAATGGTCCTTTTATTAAAAACAAAACAAATCAAAAAATATATTTAAAAAAAAATGTTGGTAACCAAACAGTTGTTGGTAGCCATTGACTTCCATAGGTTTTTTTGATTGTTTTTTTGGAAGTCAGTGGCTACCAGCTACTGTTCGGATCTAACGTTCTTCAAAATATCATATTTTCTGTTGAACAGACACTCTTACTCTTACAAGTTTGGAACTATACTTGAGGGTAAGTAAATGTTGACAGAATTTTCATTTTTGAGAGAACTATATCTTTAAAGGTAAAAATTCAACAATTTTAAAAGCAGGCAATAAAGAAGAATATAAAGGCTTCTTGGAGTGAGACACGATTAGTCATGTGACAACAACAGACATTAAAGGCCTGTTTTAGAATACTCAATCCAAAATTATTTTGTTCAAGTCTTTGCATGACAGGTTTGCTTTTATACTTCTCATTTCTGTGAAGTTTATTCCCCAGTGGCAGCATGTCTTAAAGATATTTGTATTCAATCTCCAGAAACCTTTAACCCATTTAATCACACCGGTCACAATAGTGACCGTATAAAAGGTTTTGATTTATAAAGCTCTAAAAACCTTACTGACTGATGTTTTAGTGCATTTCCTGCAAATATGGAAAGAATAAAGGGTCTCAATTAAATATGTGCGTGTGTCACATGGTTAGTGCAAACTGTCACATGACCAGAGCAGTTTATTAACTCCATTTTGCACCATTAGAAGATGATGGCCGCATCAAAGCTCCAAAATGAAAGGCTAGTAAAGTATGTTAACAAAGTTATGACAAATAATTTTGGTCCACATTATCTTTAAGTCTAGTATTAATATATGAATTCACATATGTTCAGTTTTGTTGAGCGTGGTCATAGAATGAGTAAATACGTTGATGGTCACAATAGTGACCGGTGGGATAACAATGCATTTAGGTATACAATATAAATCCAATTGCAGTTGTTAGTTAAGGCTGCACTAAAATGTTGCAATGACAAAATATTGCACTAAATTAAAAGTTCAAATGTTACAAATAAGTTACAATATTGATGTTGTAATACTAGTAGCACTAATATAAACATTTTATGATATATTTTGCAATAAAGTAACAATTTTGAAATTGATGGTTGTATTTTTTTGTCTTTTATCTCAGTATTCTTAACAGTGTTGTATAAGTTTTTTTATGCATAATAGTAACCCTAGAATGTGATCAAACAGTTTAAAATAAATGGGCTAAGATATATAACAATTCTACAAAACTGCAGAAATATGTTGATTCAGTATAATCATCCCACACCGGTGTGACTGACCATAAAACACAATTTTTTACACACTTTTTCAAAAAATAATTATTGATTATTTCAAAGGGTTACTAATGGAAAAAATTAAAAAATTAGGATTAAACGGGTGGGGCGATTCTAGGATTTTCATTTTAGGATGAGGATATATATACATACAGTATATTCAAATGAAAACGGCAACATCGTTTTATTAAGTATATGCATTTATATGTGCTTCATTTTCGCTGGAGGAAACCTGTGGTGTGATGAGGGTGAACGCAGCGAAAACTTAGGCTACAGTAGATGGGGAACCGATTGCTCCCCCATGATATTTTGTAAACAGTCATAACGGTGACGAGAGGGGCGGGGCCGAGAGCCGTGGGAACGGAGCAAGGCCGGTGGAGAAAATGCTAATGCACGACACCTGCGCCACTCACTGGTCTCGAGTCCCACGGAGGAGCTCCGGAAGGATAAAAGGAGGAGTGACGACAGTGTTGGAGGAGAGAGGACCAGGCCTGGACTTTATTTAGTGTTTTGTGTGCGGCAGTTGTCCGCGAGGGGCTGCCGCTTTACTTTCGTTTTGTGTTTATTTTATTAAAGTGTTAAATGTTCGCCGGTTCCCGCCTCCTTCTTCCCGACCTATGAACGTGTGTTACAATGACAAAGAACTGCACAGATGCAGATATTATAACAATCTATCGATAAACACACACCTTGTCCTCTGTTTCTCGCTAAAAATGGCCTAGCAACGCATACCAGAACGTGTTTTCTTCTTCTTCTTGACTTTTGTGTCTTCTAAGTCAGTGGTTCTCAAACTGGGTTACACATACCCCTGGGGGTAGGCCTTCGTGAGATGACAGAGGGGGTACGCGAAGAAAATTCTGAGTTTTGGCATTCATTTAATTCTACCCCAAATTAAAGTAGCATTAAACAAATGCTGCTTCTAATGTAAAAACAGGAAAATGGGAGTGCCGTAAACGGTCAAATACATGAAATCCAGACACAGACAAATCCGTGTATCATTCGATCATTCGTTTTTTGATTTAATATTGAAAGTAGAAAAATGAGAAAACGGCTCCTTTTTCGTATTTTCGTTTTTTTCAGAATTTCAGAAATTCAGCTTAAACGAAAAAGGAGCCGTTTTCTAATTTTTCTACTTTCAATATTAAATTAAAAAAAACTAATGATCGAATGATACACGGATTTAGACACACTCTGTGCTCGTTATTGTTTTCATGTTTAAGATACGAGCAAGAATGCAAATTCCCCTGAATATCCAAACAATGGCAAATGTGCCATTAATTTTTACAACAGTTCAACAAAAAAGGTAATATTAAGTGAACATTTTACATTTTAAATGTATCCTACATTTTAAACAGAATATTGTCATGTTTGTTCTATTTTGCAACGAAATAATAGTTCCAATGAAATCCGTATCATCTGGTGTGCATCTCCAAGCAACATACAGCGGTGTTTCATTAGTGAAAGGGGTCATATGATGCTATTTCAAATTTTCCTTTCTCTTTGCAGTGTTACAAGCTCTTGGTGCATAAAGAAGATCTGTAAAGTTGCAAAGACTAAAGTCTCAAATCCAAAGAGATATTCTTTATTAAAGTTAAGAGTCAACCACGCCTTTCTAAAACGGCTCGTTCTAACACGCCTCCACATGTCAACGTCACGATGTGGGAAGATTTGCATAACGCCGCCCAAATGTTCACGCAAAGAAAGAAGGCGTAACTTTTATTCTCGCTGTAGTATTGTTGCCGCTGCCACCATGTCGTGAAGACGCTGTGTTTCGTTGTGAAAGCGAATCTACTTTGTTTGGGCTTCCAAAAGAGGACGATATCCGCTTTGTCATGCCTAGAGCTGATCCGTGCTGGTCGCTGAGGAAATACATCAACTTCGCGCTGTCGATCGCCGGATCAGCTTTCACCGTGGACGAAGCGGAGTCCAGCCCAGGGTCGTCACATGTGGTTGCCGCAAGCCCGCCGGATGCTCCTTCGTTGAATCCGCCTTCCGCGCCGTTCTCAAGCCCGCCCGCCTCTGGCCGCTAATCTCGCTTACACTAATACTCTATTCACACACATTTCCATTGTTTTACTCACTGTTACTTGCTTTAATGGCGGATGTGTGTCTACCTTTGAGTGCAGGTGAGGACACGTTCGAGATGCATTCGATGCAGGTCGAGCTGGAGGCCGTGGAGAAGCAGATCCGGGACCTGATGGCAAAGCAGTTTAACTGAAAAATGAGTGTTTACTATTGTCATTTTGCATTATTGACACTATTTTCCTAATTAATGCTGTTCAGTTGCTTTGTCACAATCTGTATTGTTAAAAGCGCTATATAAATAAAGGTGACTTGCTCACTCAAGCCGGCCTCCACATACTCTAGGCCACAGCTCACTCTAGGCCTCCGGTCTCCGCTCACTCAAGGCCGCGGTGTGTGACGCTGTTTCGTTGTGAAAGCAAAACTACTTTGTTTGGTCTTCCAAAAGCAGACACAACTAGAAATCAGTGGTTAAGTTGTATTTACAACACTGTTCCAGAACAGTTCAACCCAAATATTCAGATGTGTGCAGCGCATTTTATGGAGGACTGTTTCCTGATCCTGGTAGAGTAGACTACAATGCCGGCTGTTCTGACTCAGAGATTGTAAGTACGTGTTTTATATTTAAAGAATTTGCCACTGACGATTCAAACCCGAGTTTTGAGCAGTGTAGAGTAGCGCTTGTTGTTTGTCATTTCTCCGATCACAAATGCAGACATGGATTTATGTTTACGCGGCGCGATGCAACGCAACAACTAAAAAGACAGTATAAGTCATTATAATCCGTAATTATGTCCCCACTGGATGCAACAAATGCCTCGTTTATAATGGGTTTTAATGTTTTTGTCTCGTGGCTCCGGCTGGACAGGGCATCATCACAATATGGTAAGATTTCCGTCACACGCTTGAGGTATTCGGCCAATCACAACGCACTGGATAGCTGGCCAATCATTTCAGACCGTGTAAAAATCGAAGCGTTTCAAAAAGGCGGGGCATAGAGGAGAAACAATAATGTACAGTATGTGGAAAATTGGAAAATAA